>NC_137650.1:34224999-34397499 GCF_963422515.1 Blennius ocellaris | reverse complement strand
AAAAAAAAAAAAAGAGGTCTGGCGCAGAACTTCACACCGACACCAGTGAAACAGTAAAAGAGGGGCCGCGTAAAGGTCATGTGTGTGTCTCACTGTGAGCTTGTTAAAACAAAACCCCGCGTGATTCCTAGCGGGATCGGGGGCAGATTACCGAGCGCTGCAGTGGAGGAGGAGGAGGAAGAGGAGGAGGAGGAGGAGGAGGAGGAATAACAGCCTCCTTCAGTGATAAAAACATCAAAGCCCCCAAAGCAAAGCGTGGATGAGTGGGAAAAATAAAAAAAGTGAAGGAAATCACTTTTGGACACACATTCCTGAACATTTAGGTCACGGAGCCGGTTTATTAATGGACGAGTCTTGAAATTGAAAGGTTGCCGAGCGACAATCCCGCAAGACGCCCGGCGGTCCCATCCTGGTACAGACCTCAATCCCGGGAGGCTTTTTAAAATTTATTTATTTATTTATTTATATATATATATTTTTTTTGGGACTTCCTTCAAAATGGGGCTAATTCGTCAGAAATTGAGTGAAAGCAAAGCCACGAGTTTGTTCCGTGAAAATGCTCCACAACAAAGCCGGAGCGACGCCGGCGTATCGATGGGTTTGATGTCTTTCCACGCCTGCACTTCAGAGCGAGACCAAACTCTCCAGAGGAAGTGGAGATCCGATCGAAAACACAAACAAAAAAACACATTCCAGCAGTCACTTTGCAGCGCGGCGTATATATTTCACAGGGAAAATTGTGCTGCTGCAGTCAGATCTCCTCAGAGAAACCCCCCCCCCCCCCGCGACGCGTCGGCCGTCGCATGTAGATTGAATTATTGTCAGATTGTTGGGGGTAAAAGAACGATCCTCTTACTTCAAATACACAACAAATACAGAACATCCTGGTGGGATTCTAGTGACGCGGGAACGTTTTACCACTTTGTGTTCAGGAGCTTCATGTAATTATTACAAGAGCCTCACAGCCTGTTCATCTCTCTCTCTCTCTCTCTCTCTCTGTGTCTCTGTCTCTGTCTGTCTCTCTCTCTCTCTCTCTCTCTCACTGTCTCTTTCAGTCTCTCTCTCTCTCTCTCTCTCTCACTGTCTCTTTCTGTCTCTCTCTCGCTCTCTCTCTCTCTCTCCATCTCTCTTGATCTCTCTCTCTCTGTCTCTCTCTTGCTCTCTCTCTGTCTTTCTCTCTCTCTCTCTCGCTCTCTCCCTCTGTCTCTCTCTCTGTCTTTCTCTCTCTCTCTCTCGCTCTCTCCCTCTGTCTCTCTCTCTGTCTTTCTCTCTCTTGCTCTGTCTCTCTCTCTCTCCCTCTCTGTCTGTCTCTCTCTCTCCCTCTCTCTCACTCTCTCCCTCTGTCTTTCTCTCTCTTGCTCTGTCTCTCTCTCTCCCTCTCTGTCTGTCTCTCTCTCTCCCTCTGTCTCTCTCTCCCTCTCTCTCTGTCTCTCCCTCTCTCTGTCTGTCTCTCCCTCTCTCTCTCTGTCTCTCCCTCTCTCTCTCGCTGTCTGTCTCTCCCCCCTCTTTCTGTCTCTCTCTCGCTCTCTCTCTCCCCCCCTCTCTCTCTTCCTCTCTCTCTCTGTCTCTCTTGCTCTCTCTCTCTCTCTGTCTCTCTCTCCCTCTCTCTGTCTGTCTCTCTCTCTCTCCCTCTCTCTCTCGCTGTCTGTCTCGCCCTCTCTGTCTCTCTATATATATATAGCTCTATATAAAAATTTATATGTGTCAACGTTTCCGATATTTACATAGAAATGGAGCCGACATTGTTTCAAGGAGCCTTTCAGCAAACACGTCTTGTAACTGAACACGTATGAATACGTTAATAGGAGTGAAGTGTGTGTTTGTGACGAGCCGCCACGTGGAGAAACAATAAAACGTGTTTCTGCTCCTCAATCAACGCCTCCGGCTGCAGCGGCGCCGCTCCCCTCCACCGCAGCAACAGGTTGTTAGGCCTATTTTTTTTTTTTTTTAAATGTATTTCCACCAGAAGGCTGCCGTCAGCGGGTTGAAATCCAGCGACGGAGTGGAAGACTGGAGTGTTTTTACAGGGGTGGGGTGGGAGGTGGGCGGGGCAGGAGGGGGAGGTGGGCGGGACTTCCTGTGTGTGAGCGCAGCTCATGGAAAGAACGACTAAAGTTGATGACACGGCGGCTCGGGGGGCCGTGATAGATGAGGGGAAATGACACCGAGCCTGATAAAAGTGGAAACCAACATGTTTGTGGAGGGGCTATTTCTGTCCAACACACACACACACACACACACACACACACACACACACACACACACACACACCAGGGCTGGGTGGTGCCCCTCTCACGCAGCACCATAATCAAGAGCCGCCGCCGCCTCATCCATCCTGTTGCCAGCTCTAATAGAGGGTGAGGTGTCAAAGGCAAAGTCACACACACACACATGCACACGCACGCGCACACACACACACACACACACACACACACGAGGTCCAGAGAAGTGATTCGAGCTGAAAGGCGACCTCGCTGTTCCTCTTAATGTTGTTTTTGTCCTAAACTTCCAGAGAACTTGAAGTTCGGCTGCAGAAGTTTTCCATTAGTGTCACACTGCAGCACCAGATCACACTCGTGTGTGTGTGTGTGTGTGTGTGTGTGTGTGTGTATGTGTGTGTGTGTGTGTGTGTGTAAGACCTCTAATCCTCCGTTACCACACGGACGCTCTGATTACGTTTCGCTCACGAGCGATAAGAGGAGCGCCACCTATTGCTTGTCTGTGACTTTATCGCCATGTGAGGCTGTTGAGCGTCGCCTCACACGGCGGCCGCCTCCTCCTCTGTTTACGTACGCAGATATGAGATTTGAGGCGTGCGTCAGTTGCATCGCTTTAATGCGAGCGGATTATTTTGCCCGCTGGCTTCGTTGAGAGGAAATGTTATTTGCAGGTAATTGCAGGAGATGAAGACGACTTCCAGCAGGAATCCTGGCCTCTTTTTAGGAGGACGTGCACTAAAGTCATAATGAAAATGCATCAATGTATAATTTACAAACATCAAACAAGTTTCTGCTCAACAGAAAAAAATTGTCAGGAAATATTCAAGAAAAATAGGAGCCTGTTTTGTGAAAAAAATTTTTAAATGTGCACAACATAATGCAACAGCTATAGAAGTAGATTTTTTTTTTCACATTTTAGTGTATTTTCAAGTGAAAACCTAAAGATTTGGTTACGTTTTGTTCCGTCTGTTCACTCAGGTAGGAAAACATAAAGTTAGCCATCGGTAACGTTTCTAGCATGTGTGTTTAGTTTCATTACAAAAAACTAAAAATAACACCACTAGAAAACTACATCTTATTCTGTAAACGAAAACGCTAAAAACGAAGGATTTTCACTGGAAATGTCCTGTAAAAGTTTGATAAAACTCAAGGTTTTTTGTTTTTTTTTATCCCTTTTCATGGATCTTCTCATGAATATCAGCAGTTTTCTTTCTCAGAATCACGGTTGAGCGATGCAGTGACTGAAAAGCGAGAGAAATTAACAAAGAAAAGCTCATTTAACAAAGCGAGAGTGTCCGAAGCTAAAAGACGTTAAACGCCGGCCGCCACCAGACACGGCGTCTCCCCTCGTCCCGACAGCCAAACGACCCCGCAGGGAGAAAAAAACCAAATCAAAAACGTTTTGTATTCCCTATAGATTCACAACACAATGATTCCAGTGTCTTTTACAACCTTCGGGAACTCATTGAAAGATTCAATTGACCTTTTTCGAGTCACTTCGGTTGTCATGGGAACAAATCCGTCCGGCAATCTGGTTTCTTCCTGCGTCTGGATGAAGCCGATGTGATTAAACCCTGCGAGGCTAAAAATCAAACCGCTTTATCACGTTACGGCGACGCACGGCTTTCATAACTGTTTCAGGTGTGTTGGGGGGGTCGGGGGGGCAATTTGGTAGACGGACCTTGAAGGTTGACAAGGAGTAAAGTCAGACCTCCTCCAGTTCTCCATTACCGTGTCCTCTAATCACAGTGTGGGAGGGTGAGGTGATGAAAGGGTGAGGTGGAGGGGTGATGAAGTGTGAAACACAATGAGCCCTTGGAATGAGCCTCAGGGTGTTTCCTCCCCCCCCTCCCCCCCCCGGTTTAGGGTACGTACGGAAAAAAACGATTTATTTTCTCCCCAGTCTTCTCCCAAAAACAATTCCGTCTTCAGGGCGTGCAGTACACATGCCAGGCCTGAAGGGGCGCTGTGACTCACCAAACACACCAAAAACGCAGAAGAAAGAAGAAGCATAGATGTTTCGAAGTCGATTCGAGTCCAGAGGGGATTTTAATAATCCCATTTCCAAACACAATAAGACGGAATGAGGAGGTTTTCGGGGGAAAGTGTAGCTGGAGTCGGAGAAACGCTGTGCGCTTTCTTCGCTAATTCACAATCTGTGCATTGATTCGGCGAGTTGCTCTATAGCACATTCTAAATGTGTTCTGATTGGCAGCAGCAGGAGTTAAATCCTTTGATTCCACCTTGTAGGATGATGAGTTCCACCATCGCGGCCTGTTAAAGAGTCATTTTGGCTTTAATGGCGGATTTCCTCATATTTCTCAACATCATAAGATGTTATTGTTAAAGTCTGCCGGCTTCGTCACAATTACAATAGATTCGGAAATTCTTTAAATAAAAGAATCCATAAGTTTTCTCCCATTTTAAAGTTTTTTTTATGACAGATTCTTTTCAAAAATGTTTTTAAATCTTACGAGGAAGAGGCTTCATAAAAGCTCCGTTTCATAAAAGTTTTGTTTTTACACGGCAACATTTTGAAAACAAAGTCAGTTCACACTGAAATGGTAGTAAAATGCTGTAATTTCACAATAATTGAAGACCTTCTATTGAACATTGGTTGAATCAGTTTGGAAACTGGGGAAAAATAACTCATGTAATTAAAAAGAAATACAATTCCGGAATAGGATAAAATGTCTCAAGAGCTTCTGTAGTTGTGTCGTATCATTGCAATCATCACACGACATGAATGGAAGTTTTATAGAATAAACAGGAAACCTCAGGTTTTTATCAGACGAGAGTTGCATTGTTAATTATTGAACTCGATATCTGCCCATATGGAAGTTGGACGGAGGCGTTCAGGGGAGCTCCTGCTGCAGGTACCTTGTATGACGAGCTGCGCCTGGGCCTCCAGGGTGGTGTTGCCGCTCTCCGCCACGCAGGTGTACATGCCGCCATCCTCCTCCGTCAGATTGTGTATCTGCAGGCTGCTTCCTGCCACCACCTCCAGGCGGCCGTCGCTGAAGGAAGAAACAAAAGAAAAAGAGGAGAATTTGTTGAAGCCTGACGGGACATTTCTACATTTCAACACTATTCAGATTTATTTATTTGTTTATTTCCAGGTAAGCTCCACCGACGGGTTTCAGTGAAGCCAAACAACCAGCTTCACCTCTGAACTTGCTAATTGAAAACACTCCCAGGAAAACAAAACCTCCAGCCCGACGGTCTCGTCACATCAGTCTGTTCTTTGTGTTCATGTAAAGTCCTAGTGAAATGAAAATTCCACCTCCAAAACACTCTGGCTGTCGCTTCTAGGATCCTTTTTATGCTAACTGGCTCAAGGGTAAAATGTTAAAACACGGCAATCTGCGAGAAAATAGCCGCTAAACAGCGGTGTTTTCGCTGCTGGGCGGAGCTTCTGACAATAATAGAGTGACATCACGAGTTGTGCACACGCTCAAGTTGTGTTTACATCATAGAGGATCAGAGTTTTGACCACGAAGAGGCTGAATTTAACGATATTTCATCATCATCATCATTTCAAACCCAGTGATTGATGAAGACAGAAGGTCGTTCTGCCATCGGTGACCCCGTCTGGAACATGTTTGAGGAAGCAGAAGACGCTTCGTCCTCCATTCGTCCTCGTCTCCTCGCCTCAGCAGCCGCCAGTTTTCACCTTTGAGGCTTTGAGGCTCCTGACTTTTGGCAGAACGACCGGCTTCCTGGATCATGTCGAAGCGCTTTTTCTACTGCGCGGAATCACCGAAGATGAGTCCAGGTATTACTTGATCGTCTACTAGCCACCCAAGCTAGCGGCTAGCCGCTCCCGCCGCATGTGCTCCTTTTCTCCTCTCGGGTCTCTTCCAGGCTCAATCTTTCGTCAAGGCTCATAAAACGCCGACTATAACTTCAAAACACCGTTAAAACTTGGATATTTAAGAGGAAACAAGCCGATATAAACACAACTGATTTCGTCGGCTGGAGATTCAAAATTCAAATAACTTTGTTGTGCGACAACAGTGGTGGGGCAGAGTCGGAGAAACCCTATCAGTAGTACCCCAACTAATGTTTTTTGCAAAGTCGTGTTCTGCATTTCACTAGGCCTTTAAAGGTCATTACGTCACTGTTTTAGCAGCGCGACCGTCTCAAGATGAAGCCAGAGTGTTTGACACCCTGGTTCAGAATCTGGACGGACGGATTAATGAAGAATAATCACATTTCTGCTGGAGTCTTATAATCCACCACCCGGATCTGGATTAAAAGCTAAAAGTTCTCAGGCCACTTTTTTTTTTCCACAGACGAGTCAAAAATGTGACGTTTCCACGGCGCCGGCCCCCGTGGCAACAGACGCCGCCGCCGCCGCCTCCTTCTCCTACTGACCCCAGTTTGACTCCACATCTCGTCCTCGTTTCTTTTGCTCCGTCACCTCTCGCTCGTCACTGAATAAATAAAATATGCTAAAAGCAGAGTCAACCGCCCTGAAGGTATAAAAAGAACAAGCTGCTCAACGATTCTTCTCAACAGTCATGGCTTAAAAAAAACCCAGATAAAACCTCGCCGGTTTCATTAAACGTCCAGAAAAAACGCTCAATATCACCATGTTTTATTTAATTACGACCACGTGTCTGCATGAGTCTGCAGCTGAAGTCTGTAAAGTGCCGCCGCCGCCGTTTCAGCGCCTTGACGAATGTTTTCATTTTCTTTCATCAGCTGTTAATTATCCAGACGATCGTCTCCTGCAGGGCGACGAGTCGCATCGTTCACACAAACCTCCGCCGTCGCAAGGTCACAACTTACTGCCTGGGAACAGTTCGACTGTAAAATAAACAACTTTTAAGGTTGATTTTTTCCCCCCCCGAAGTTCAACTTTAACATGTTTTGAAAACAGCTTCCAAGGTGGAACTTTTTGAAAACACCGACTGTGTCTCCACGGAAACGATGGAAATTCGATAATTAAACAAAACTTTCACGCCGACCTCTCATTGAGGAATTCAAGAAGCAGGTATTGGAAACAAAGAGGGGCCATAAAGAAATAAGTCACATAAAAACTTAGAACAAACGAGGAGAAACTAAATAGTCGAGACGATTTTCGACAAGTTGAGTAAAATCGGATTCCACTTGAGGAAAAAGTGTAATTAAAAGTTTGATCCCTGTGAAATCCAGAAGTGAATCAAACATTTTAATCATTTTTAATTCTCTCATTATCTGTTGGTTTTCCTTTCATCTTCTCTTCCTCTCCCTTCTTCCTTCTTTCTTTTTTTCCCCCGGCTGTTCTTTCCCTCCATCCTCTCCCTTCTTCCTCCCTTCCTTCACTACAAACACAATTATTGCATAATGTAGGTTATACATGTGGTTAAAGCTCACTGACTTCTGGTTCTTCATCAGACCGAACGGCCTTTAAATATTTATTATGCTAAACTATTCATGCCTCATCCTAAAATATCACCAGGCGTGTATTGGTGAGGCCCCTCTGTGAACCAGTGACCCCCCCAAACCCACCCCACCCCTCCACGTCCATTTTAAATGGCTTAAACTTTGATTCCTCTAAATGGGGAAACAGTCTGCAGCTGAGGTGAAGCTTCATTCGACACCGAACCGAGAGGAGGAGGAGCGAAAACAGCAATCGATAGCTCAGTGCCACGACTCTGCATTGAGAAAGAGAGAAATAAAGCTGGGGGGGTGGTTGGGGGGGGGGGGGGGGAGAAGATAAAGATCCGGAGGAGAGCCACAGCGAGCAAAGCCAGATGAGTGCATAATGGCTTCTGCAGGCAGGAGCCTGGAAACATGCAGAGGTAAAGAAGCACACGGAGGAAACGGCGGCTTGATTTAGTTTTAAACAAACTGCTGACTGGCTACAGCTTCTCCCCCCACACACACACACACACACACACACTCCTGTTTCTCCCCCCCGACTACTTCTGTGTTTGGCAGCGCCGGCCTGTGAGACCATCTGCCCGCCGCTGTAGTGGGGCGTTCAAGTGGCACTCGACCCGCCGCCGCCGCCGCCGTCGTCTCGCTCCCACTGGAAGCACAAAAATAAGACTCCGGCTTCACGCGTCGGGACGTTTAACAGCTTGGTGTTTTCCCTCTGATCCTCGGCAGACGAGGTCAGCGGCTTCCTATAAACCCGTCCCGACGTCAAGACGCGACGACAGACGTCCTGCCGGTCGGCGACGCCAAGCAAAAGAGGAAGTGAGACGCTACAAGTGAGCAAATTTTCAGAAATCCAGGAGCCGAGAAAAGTATCTTGAAAATGTAATACTAGATTTGAATCGGACGACTTTTCTCTGCTCCCGTAAAACAACTTGTCAAGTGAAAACGCATCATTACTTTGCATTTCCGCTTCGGAAGACTTTTGCGTTTTCCTCAGCAGCGTTTTGAAAACAATGTCCGTTTCCACGGAAACAGCAGACTCGCGGGAGAATTTGAAGGTTAACATGCCAGGCCACAAGTTGGCGCCGTTATTAACGCGGATATTCATATGTGCAGACGACCATCATGGTGACTGTCAAAATAAAAGTACCAAGGAGAATCTGGACTGGGGGTCATGATACCCAGTATTGTCCCGTCTAAAGAACTATTTACTACGACAGTGGAGGAGTAAAATATATCTTCAATCTTCCCCCCCAAAAATTTAAAAGCTTGAAGGTGATTATTTCCTGCTTGACCAAGATTTTTCCTTCAAAATCAACACAAAAGAGAAAAAAAAAACTGCAATCATGAACGTCTAACATTAATAAAGTCCTAATAAAAATGGCAAAACACTAAAAAACATTGCCCACTGTCACCGACAGTTGACAGGGAGTGTGAAGAGTGTTTGTGAGCAGCAGGTGGAAGAAGAAAAGAACCATGTCGACCCGTTCGGAGTGGCAGGAAACACGAGTTAATCCAAGATCACTTCAGTCTGCAGAGAACAAACAGACACGGTGTGACAGCAGAGCTACAAATACAGGAGGGAGCAAGAAATAGTGCAGTCAGCAGAAAGCCTGATGGGGGAAAAAGGCCCTGGGTCTGAAAAGGTTGGAGAAAAGGGGAGGTGGGGGTGGGGGGTAGGGCGGTGGGGGGGTATAGGGGGGGTAAGGTAGGCAGCTGCCTTGTCTTTTGTTGCTCAGACTACAGAAAGAAGCAGAGAAGAAGTGGAAATGCCAAACGTCTTACATTGATGATAACATTAGAGAGGCTGGTTCTGCTGGAGAAGCTCCGCATGTCAAATGAAGAAAAATAAATGAATAAATACATTTTCCCTGTGAAAGCTTGTTGTGCAGTTTGGCCTCTCCAGGACGACCCGTCAAAGAGGAGGCGCGTCAAACGACAGCCCCGACTTCTCATTTCTGTCTAGAACCAGTCGACCTCGGCGGAACAAGCAAATTGGCTTCAGCTGGACGGCCGCTCAGATCACGGCGAGGTGTTCGGGCGTAATGGGATAAAAGGGCGCCGTGTGCATTAAGATGGAGATGCTGGGGAAACGAGCGGGGTTTATATTCACCCACCAAAAAAAACATGTTGAATTAGACTGAAATTCCCACCGTGACTTCTCAGCTTGTTACGCAACAGCAGATTAAATAAACACATATGGAGTCTCAGAGATTCATTTAAATATGGAAGTGCTGGGAACTGATTTTTTTTTAAAGTCCCATGAAAGCTGGTTGACGGACGGAGGTGAAGGTCGGCATGTTGGTCAGTTTGATAGACAAACAAAGGGTAAAAATGGGTTTGCTGGTTCATGTTTTCATTGGTATTTTGAATATTTAGTTTGCAGCAAAGCAATGAAATGTCTAAAAGCCAAAAGAGAAACTATTTGGATGGTTTTAGTTGGTATTTACAATATTTAGGTGGCGGAAAAACGACAATTGAAAAATAAAACCAAAGTGAAACTATGAGAGTTAAAAGTCTTGCCTGGTTTGTTGGTTGGTACGTATTTTAATCAGCGTTCAGAATGTTTAGTTCGCCGAGAAGCAACGGAAATACAACCAGGAAAAGTGAAAGCCAAGGAACAATGACAGGGAATGAAAGCAGTTCAGAGCTGAGGCTCCTGACTTTTGGCAGAACGACCGGCTTCCTGGATCACGTCGAAGCGCTTTTCCTACTGCGGAATCACCGAAGATGAGCCCAGGTATTACTTGATCGTCTACTAGCCACCCGAGCTAGCTGCTCCCGCTAGCCGCTCCCGCTAGCCACCCGTGCTCCTTTCCTCCTCTCTCGGTCTCTTCCAGGCTCAATCTTTCGTCAAGGCTCATAAAACGCCGACTATAACTTCAAAATACTGTCAAAACTTGGATATTTAAGAGGGAAACAAGCCGATGTAAACACAACTGATGGAGATCTGCACAACTCTTGATGTAAAGTAGCGTTTTACATTTCACTAGGCCTTTAAGTAAAATGAGAATTGTGTGGATCAGAGAGAGTTTAAGTATAAGTACATCGCTCCGTTGCAGCATTTTGGACGGGACGAGCAAACCCCCCCCCCCCACCCCGGCTAATGCGTGAGTGTTTCAATGCCGGGGACTTCCTGCCGAGCGCGGAGGCCTCTGAACGCCACCCCGTCCCTCGTCCTGTCATTCAGCTGTGAAGCCACATGTTTATATTTTCTTTCCCCCTTGAAGACTTGAGGGACGAGGACGCATTTGGTCCGTGTGAGTGGCGACGCATCCGTCCGTAACACCGGCTGGTGGCAAGGTTAGCACACCTGGGCGAGATGTGTGTGTGTGTGTGTGTTGTGTGCTGTCACAGTGGTTGGCGCTGTGCCAGCAGGTCAAGCTTTCTGCAGCACCAGAGGGAAGCAGCTGGATTCACATCATGAAAAAGGGGGTTTTCAATCATTAATGATAGACTGGAAATGTCTACTACACTTTTACTGGTTTGATTTCTTTTTTTCTTCTTCTTCTCTTCTCTCATAACTTTCCTCCACTGACGCTGCTGCTGGAGGCGTCGCGGGTTCTGAAGCGAACAGCAAACTGAACTCCCCCACTTTTGTCCAGAACAGAATCATGACGGTTCCGTGAATTTGAATCACGTTCAGGGTGTTGAAGGAAAGCGGTGGGGATTTCATTTTGCGGACAATACACGCAGGCGAAAGGCTCGGAAAGACCTGCCCCGCTTTAAAAAACACCTTTTTTTTCTCTTCTTCTTCTTCCCTTTACTCGTGTCCGCTCCGATAAGAGACACTGGACCAAACAGAACCGGGACGGAGCCGCCGGATGACCTCACGTCGCATAATTTTTTTTTTACATAAACTAAAAATGCATTTCCAGCAATTTCTGGATAGAAGTGACTGTCATACCAAATCTGTCCACTAGGGGATGGGAGCGTAACACAACACTACCTGTAGTCATCCAGCAGTGAAACAGTACAAACAGGACTTCATCCAAGATGGCGGCTTGTTTTAAATATTGACCAATGAGGCGCTGAGCTTCTTTCTCTCGCCTCCAGTCATCAGATCAAACCTCCAAACATTCGCCGACTATCAGAGGCAGATAGACGCACTTTAAAAACGCCACATCTGCATTTTCTGTCACTGATGATGAAGATGATGAGGAGGAAATTGTTCTTATATTATTCTGCCAATGTAAAATAAATATGTTTGAATGGGATACATATTATATATATTTTGGTTTTAACTTATTTTTATGAGAAAACTTCAATACAAGTCAAATACAACAGTAGAAACAGGAAAAATCCAGTAATATCTATCAAATAGAACATCGGTACAAAGTACATTACTCCTTGTATCCATAAAACAGACAGCCAGCATTACAATGAAAAGAAAAGTTTATATATAGACATATACGTATCTTCCTTTAAAAAAAAAAAATAAAAAATGAAGTAACCTAAGCATATTAAATATCCTTAAAGGATCTTTGAATTAAGGACCATTTACCCATGAATACATCAGTTTTCATTTGCAGTCTTGCTGTTATTTGCTCCATATGTGTCACTTCTTCTCCTTTCTTCTTCCGTTGAGGAACAATGGGGGGGTCGAGGTTTGAGCCACGAGACCATAATCACTGTCTTAGCAACTAAAATTCATATTTTCAGTATAAATTTGATGCCATTTGTTCTTAGAATGGGATTTTTTTTTTTTTTTATTATTTCCTATTCAACTCGGAGCGTCAGGGCCGGTGGTATAATCTCTACTTTCATAACGTCTAACTTCCGTCTGACGGAGCTGCAGCTTCAGTCTGACCTTTCTTAGCGGAGCTGCTTTAGGTTTAGACTGCTGGGAGGCCTTTAATGTAATCTGGATACATCGGAATAGCACAATGTGTTTCTCTTTTGTCGTCTGTGTTCTGTTATAATCCATCCCTTCTCTCTCTCTCTCCTGTAATCTGTGCCTCCCTTTCTCTCTGTACCTTCCTGCAGGATTGTGGAACAGGAAGTTAGCGACGCCTCCCGCCACCATTAGCACCTGCAGCGCGGCGATTAGCTTCCCGTCTGATGTCTCTTTGTTGCTTTAGGTGTCAGGATTCTCCTTTTCTAGCCTACAAACTCAATCTGTGGAGCCTCAAGCCGCCACCTGAGTCCGTATCTGCTGAGGTTTCTTCCTGATGAAAGCTTTTTTTTATTTAATTATTTATTTTTGCCTTTTCACCGCTGCCTGTGCTCCTCAAGTGGGATTTTCTTCTGTGTTCCATTGTTGGATGTAGAAGAGCCAGTAGAGAACCGAGGAACGCCCGACGCTTTACCAATAAAACCCAACAGAACGACCACATTCAGATTCTCCTTCTTGAAAATATACATCTTTGAAATCCATTAAACGGGAACATTTTAGAGGCACATTTTTTTGCAGTACAGTGAAACTGTTGAGGCCCACGGAGACCAACCCCCCCCCCCCCCCCCCCGAGCAGAAATGAGTTTGACATCCCTGATCTGGGGAAATAAATGAATAAATAAATACACATTAATGCGAGAGATTAATGAGACGCTACCTGCTGCCAAACGGCAAAAAGCCGGCGCTTCTCAAGAGACTCGGGCGTGAAAATGTTTTCTCTGGCTCATGATGGGAAGCTGCAGGACCCCAGAGGCAAAAAAAACAGCTCCTGCATTCCTCACTTTGTTTAAATTATTATTTTTTTTTTTCCACCTCCTCATCAAGGTCTCACAGAAAGAACGGGTGGTTTGATTAGTGTGCGTTACAATGAAACCTACACGTTATAACCTGCAACAATAGACGTTTAGCCGGCTGCGGTGGTGCTGCTGGGGGTGGAGGTGGGGGGGTGGAGGTGGGGGGTGGAGGACAGGTTTAGAGCCATGTGCACCCCGTGTTGACAGAGTTACAGTCCTCCTCCGGCTTATAAAGCCTTCAGATAACACAACGTGAGCTGGAGACGCTCAGTAAAGCGACGCAGGTGAGTTGTTTTATGCTGCGAGAAACAATATGGAGGCCATCAGCGCTTCCCGCTCCACATTGTCGCCTGATGCTGCAGCGCAGTTTAAATTACAGCGTGTAAAAATAAATAAATAAAAAATACAAGCGACCGTCGCCAGTGCACATCGCTCCCGTCCAGTGTGACACCGGGAAAAACATCACGGGCAAAACGCAGAGTGGAAAACAGACGCCGAGACAGGAGACGTGCTGTGAGCAGCGAGACGGAGACACGTCTCCCAGTGAGACGGAGACACAAACGTCTCCCAGTGAGACATAGACACAAACGTCTCCCAGTGAGACATAGACACAAACGTCTCCCAGTGAGACGTGTCTCCGTGAGACGGAGACGAGACGGAGACAGTCTCCCAGTGAGACGGAGACACAAACGTCTCCCAGCGAGACGTAGAGAGACAGAGAGAGAGAGAGAGAGAGGGAGACACAGAGAGAGAAGGAGAGAGAGATAATGAGAGAGAGACAGAGAGGGGGGGAGAGAGAGAGAGAGAGAGAGAGAACGAGAGAAAGACAGAGAGAGAGGGGGAGACAGAGACAGAGACAGAGATAGAGATAGATAGAGATAGAGAGATATAGAGAGATAGAGATAGAGAGAGACAGAGAGAGAGAGAGATAGAGAGAGGGAGACAGAGAGAGAGAGGGGGGGAGAGAGAGAGAGAGACAGAGAGAGAGAGGGGGGGAGAGAGACAGAGAGACAGAGAGACAGAGAGAGAGAGAGAGAGAGAGAGAGAGAATAACCGGGCAGAACAACTCAACTTTTCTTTCTTAAAGTCTGAGAATTGTAACTCGGTGTGTCGATCAGCATCATGATTCCTGTTAAATCCACTTACTGTGTTTGTGTTTCGGTCAAATGGCTGATTAATTAGTTTAATCTGACTCTACAATCTAATGTGAGAGGAGGAAGAGGCTCTATAATCTGATGTTAGAGGAGGAAGATGCTCTATAACCTGATGTTAGAGGAAGAGGCTCTATAATCTGATGTTAAAGGAAGAAGATGCTCTATAATCTGATGTTAGAGGAGGAAGATGCTCTATAATCTAATGTTAGAGGAGGAAGATGCTCTAGCTCTATAATCTGGACGTTAGTTGAAGTTACACCCGTCGGTGGAAGAACAAGTTTAAGAAAACCTCAGTTTTACCAATATCAATAACGTCTGAACGTCACTTCTGAAGATTATTCCTCTAAAACTGGCGGCGCGACATGAAGACGGTACTTCGAACATTAATAACAAACCAGGCAGTCGTTTTTCGTAATCTGATGTCAGAATAAGTGAGTGATGAATTGATTAATTCAATGTTGAATAAAGGGGGAGAAAGCTCTTTTATCCATTCCACAATAGTGGCAGAAATATATATATATATATATTTTTTTTTTATACATTTAAAACACACGTGCATATTAATAAGTGATTTTGCACCACTTTCCTGATGGCACTTGAGATTATTAACCTCCCTGGTCGTTAGCATACAGAGAGGCGTGAGAGGCTGAAAGGTCGAGCTGCGGCGCCGCTATTTATTCTGCAAATATGACCGTTTCCTCCGCCGCCTGAGCGCGACGCAGGAAAAGAGCCCCCGGATGCACGACGCGCACGCAGAAGTCGGTGCGAAAACATGAAATTTGGAATTAAAAGGATCAATCACGACGACTGGAGGTGTGGGCGTTAACGGCGCGGCGGCACTTAAAAGGGCCGGAGAGCGCAGAGCAGCTCTAAATATTAAGTGTCACTTTATGACTAAAAAAAACAAAAGACGACAGACAATTATTGGACGACTGCAGCTGAAGAGAGGATATTTAAATAGCGCTGGTATTTCCTCTGTCACGCTTTATTTACCAGAGACGAACCAGTTGTTCGTTCTGCGAATCGCAAACTCACATTAAAGTGCAGTTCGGCTAAAATCCCATCATCTGATGGAAAAGTGCTGCAGCAATCCTTTAATTCTATTACAATTCAATTGTTGTGCCAACTCGAACAGGGTCTGTACAGTAAGTATATATATATTTTATATGCATAAAAATAAAGAATTAAAAAAAAAACATTACAGCAAATTTGGAGTTTTATGAAATAAATTGACTACGTATGACTAGAATGAGAAATAGCGAATCATAACTATAGTAGCTATATGTATACATCTATATAGTGTCTATCCGGGATAAAACCTATTTAGATGACAGTTTCAAGTGAAAAGTCTCCCAATCGCAAGGTTGCAGGTTCGATTCTCATCTCAACCCCAAACTGGTCCCACTGGAGCGACAGCGCCCCCACTGGTGTGTGAATGGGTGAATGTGACGAATCATGTAAAGCGCTATATAAGCGAAGTACATTCACCAAAACGGAAAACTTTTGTCGTGTTTCGAGCCTAAATGACAACAATGTCACGGAAAATGCAACTTTTCGAAAAAATCTCCAACTCCCGTCTCCATGGAAACGGGAGAAAAAAAACCCCAACATTAATAATGCATAATGCAGGCGGGAAGATAAAAAGTTTAATTTCTTTGTACAGATCAACTGTATGCTTGGAAATATCGGGAATAAAAGGAAAATTGCGGGAAAATAAAATCCCCAGGTGTGAAAGAATCCTTCAGCTTTGTGGTTCTGAGTTTTATTTATGCCTCCTGACAGAACGTCAGGCCTGGTGATATATGACTTTCTCAAAGGGGAGGGGGGGGGGAGAAAGAGGTCTAATTTTGATTTAAACCACCAACACTGACAGTTTTCTCTTCATCCTGCTGAACAGTAATGTGCCGTGGAATGAACAATAAGCCATTTTTCATTGTCTCCGTGTCACTGGTGTCCGACGATAGCTCAGTGAAACCAAGACTTCCCATGGTCAGAAGTGTGGCTCTGCATTTAAACTCCCCCCTCTCTCTCTCTGTGTGAGTGTGTGTGTGTGTTTATTCCTGTTGTGGGGACTGAAATCTCATTACACACACACACAGTGGATTTGTGAGGAAAAAAAAAGTCCCAACAAGGAAAGAAAAATCATGACATTTTAAGGCGAAGGCAGGTTTTTGCAGTCCCGGGCTGAAGATTAGGTTTAGGTTGCTTCTAAAAGATGTAATTTTCAGTTTTTCACTGCGTGAGGCTTTGGTGCGCTGCTGAAAAGGATCAGTGCCTCATTCACCCCCAGTGTCTCTGGCCGAGCTGGGCTTCCTCCTGCACGTCACAACAACTTCATATATTCTGCAGACTAATAATTGTTAGGAGTGAAGAATGAAATTATGACCGGGGAAATTATGTGGTGAAAGTGAGGGAGGAGGAAGAAGAAGAAGAAGAAGCGGGAGGGAGTTCAGTTCTGGGAAGAGGAGGGTGACGAGATGTTCTGCAGGATATTGAATTTACTGTTTAATTGAATTTACGCTTCCCATTTTTTTTTTTAATGGAGACGGATTCGGAACGTTTATTAAAAAGCCTCCGTTGTCGTGCAAACAGACACACTTGGAAACGTTGTTGTGTAAACTGGACCCAAGTCAAGGTGATGTTCATAAAAAAATAATAAAAAAAAAATCCCGACAGCTTCATTTAAGGGATTTAGTTTAAATTAAAGACTAATCTTGATGGAATCTCTGCCGACTGAAGTCTTGTTGGTCTATTGTGAGAAAAATTGTTAGTTTCGGCCGTCGTCTCCCCCATCGGAAGGTTGCAGCTCCCATCGCCACATGCTGAAGTGTCCTTGAGCAAGACACTGAACCCCAAACTGCTCCTAAAAAAGTGCTATATGAATTAAATCTATTCACTAGTTCGTTTAACTGCCGCAAAAAAAAAATCTACATTTAATCTAAAATGGGCCAGACTGACGATCTGAAGGCGCTAACGTCCGACTGTCGCCAAAAACCTTTCACGTCTCACTTTCTTATATATTTTCACGTTTTACTTTCACAGAGTCGCCCTCAAGAACACGGCGAAGCAATAACCTAGCTCGCTTTCACTGCGAGCGCCCCCCCCCCCCCCGCCCCGAGTTACAGTACGACCTCTCGGTTCACGAGTTCATGAGCTGCTTCGCTGCGAGGCGCCGCGTTAAGCTAGCAGCGCGTATGGCTAAAGTAGGAAATTAATGTAAATATCTGCAACGTCTCTGGAAAGCATGAAAACATGTGTGTGTGTGTGTATGTGTATGTGTGTGTGTGTGTGTGTGTGTGTGTGTGTGTGTGTGTGTGTGTGTGTCGCACATGTGCAAAACGGTTACACAGCAGTCCGCCGGCAAACAAATCCCCGACGCCGCGCTCAACCTCTTCATACACAAGTAAATGCTATACACACACAATCATATTTAAATGAAGGCGAGGAGACGGGGGGGGGGACATGGTGGGGGGACGGTGGGGGGGGGGGGGGGAGGACGACTCGGAGCGGCTTTGGAAGGCGCTTGATTTACATGCTCTGTCAATTCCCTGTTGCTGGCCCACATGCATAATTCATCCCTTTTATTGACTGCTGGGGGATTCTATTAGGTGATAGAGGGATACTCCCCAGAACAAAAGATGACGGTTCGTTTCATGAGCGTCATGACGACCAGCGTGTGTGAATTTAAAATAATAATAAAAAATAGAAATCCCTCTTTGCAACGTCTCGGCCCTCGGGAGCGCCGTCGACGACACGCAGGGCGTCCGCCGCCGACGCATTTCCAACATGTCGACTGAACATCTTAAGGCGCCGCGCCACCCGGCCGTCGTGTTGCCGAGTTTAATCAGAAAAAAATGGCGAGCCGGCTCTCCTTGGCGGTAGCCTCGCTGCGAGCCAAAATAGATTTGAGGCGGGGATGAGGACGGCGGTGAATACATTAAAAGCTTAATGGTGGAATCGGTCATCGGGCGAAAAAAAAAATTCTTGTTTTTATTCAAGATGCTGGGGTGGAAATAGTGGAGTTGAATATTTTCATGTAAGCAGGGGGAGAAGGAGAAAACTGTTCGTGAAACTGGAATTCAAAAGTAGGAGAAGATTCGCCATCAAAAAAATCTTGGTGGTCCAAGGATTTGAACCAACAACTTTGCTTATTTCGCTAACCTTTACTGCGCCACTGCTGCAAGTGATATATTATTTTGACTATGCAAATTAAAGAGGAACTTATGCAGCCAAATACCATCTGTGACCACTAGATGTCAGCGTATGACAAGAGAATGCTGCTACGGTACCACAGGAAAAACCTCCATTGATGCCTTGTTTTAATGGAAATGCAAAAATGAATTTCAACAAAAAAGGATAAATTAAAAACAAACAGTTACCCTGATGAAGGCTAATCATCTGAGGATTATTGACACTGCAGTTATATCTCGGCTTAAAGAAATAAACTTCTACTTACTAATGCATTAATTCAGATGCAACTTATAGTCCATGAAATAAATTTGATTATTTGGGATAATTGTGCGCTGAACATAAAAGTATTGTGTATACAAATACTTCAGAATGACTGGTATAATACTGAATGAGAATGGCTTTTTAAAATCAAGGTATGAGGCTCTTGTTTACACGTTTTAATGTGAAAACGGAAAACATTTGTTGCGGTTTTTGTGCGTCTGTTGCCACGACAACGGTGTTCGAAGTTGCTGCGACTCCGTGTTCAGAGGGGAAAACACGACTTTACGCTGCGACTGGTCAGACCCAACACAGCCGCAGCAAGTAGTTGTTCTGCACACGCTCAGTAGGTGGACAATAACAACAATGTCGTGACTCCCCGTCCACATTCTCCTGGGTCTTGGTAGTTTTATTTTGACAGTCACGGTAACAACAATCCCAACGTGGTCGTTGGCTAGCGTGTACATTCCAAACCTTTCTGGAATGAAAACACAAAAAATACGCTGCATTTCCACAACTGGATTGTTAACAATTTTGTAATTTGCACCATAAATCCCGGCTTTCCCGGTGCCGCTGTGATCTCGACGAGGCGGCGGTCCTCTCGGGAGCGCTTGAACGGGATGACGGATGGCCGGAGCGTGAATGTCACGGTGGGCGAGGGGAAGTGGGACACAGACGGGCGGCCGACCAACGGCAGACTTATTGGACACGTCGCCGGAGACGGATCCTCCTGGACGCCTCCTGACCTCCTCTGTGAGCGAGTCAGCGTTGTGCAGAGACGCCGCGCCGCTTTTTGAAGCGAGTGTGCATAACGCGGCGTGGCGAGTCTGCAAATATGCTGACATTGCCGGCAGTGAAATCTTCTCTTCTCGCACCGCGAAGCCCGAGATCTGACCTCTGCACATGAGCACAACCAATCGTAAACAAGAGGTGGGGTGGCATTCCCTTCATTTTCTACGGAACACTAAGCGTATGAGAACAAAACTGTGAAGTACCTTGAATCGGAGGATGGACTGTCCTTCACGTTAAGTGTCTCGCCCTAAAATATAAGCTGCGTGTCCTTTATCTTATCTAAAGTGCGATTTGATTGATTTCGCATTTTTGTTTACGCAGCAAAATGCTAAAAACAGATCTAATAATACTGGAAACCGGACATTCCCATTAAGAACTGCAGGTTTGGAGATGCTCTGACTGAGTCACTGTCTAACTCACTCAAGCAATTTTACATTTCTCTGCCTTTCTATCAGTTTTAGAGAGAAAACGTTCACTTGCAGCCGAATAATTCAAACCAACTATCAGGAGACATGATACAGAGTCAATCACACTTCACATGTCAGTGGTTGAACAACGTGACCCGGGTTAAAGTCCGGAAACAACCCAAAGGAGATGTTTCATTGTGTTTGAAGTGAGCGAAAGTGGCGTTAGGGTTCGTCTCACATTGACTCAAAATCACAAGAAACCGAAACACCAAGTAAAAGAACCTTCCTTCCTTTTTCTATGAATATAAGTCGAGATGCACTGATATAATTACTGAGTGTCAGACCGGATACTGAACACAGTACTCGTACTCGTATCAATACTTGATATCAGCAAGTAACCGAAGGTTCCCACTCGTATTTGTTCTCATCTGTAATAAAACAGTGGCGGTGCATTCCTATATATGAGTACGAGCATGTGGTTCAACTGAAGTTTGATCGATTCACAATGACGTCATCAGAGAAACAAAAGACCGTCCCGGCAGACAGACACAATCCCCACCCACCTGAAAGCTCCGGGAAGTGAAACTGTTCATGCTGAAGACAGAAATCGACTGAATGTTTGACAACCACCTGTTGTAAAGTTCCCCCTTTTCAGATCTCTGCTCCGTCGCCGTCCATCAGCGCAGGCGACAAAGACGTTAATAGCAGCCGTCGAGCCGTACAAGACGATATAAACAAACACTACAAACGGAAGCGTCACGTCTGTTCTCTGACAGGTTATGAATACCATGCTAATGAGACTCTTCAAAGACTTGAAAGCAGAACTTCTCTGTGGAAAGACCTTTGAAGGATTGCGCCGTGTCTTTTAGAGTGTCCTGGAGTGTTTCTGTGGAGTCAGTCAGTCAGTCAGTCAGTCAGTCAGTCAGTCCTTAAGTCAGTCAGTCAGTCCTTCAGTCAGTCCTTAAGTCAGTCAGTCAGTCAGTCAGTCCTTCAGTCAGTCCTTAAGTCAGTCAGTCAGTCAGTCAGTCAGTCAGTCAGTCAGTCCTTCAGTCAGTCCTTCAGTCAGTCCTTAAGTCAGTCAGTCAGTCAGTCAGTCCTTCAGTCAGTCCTTCAGTCAGTCAGTCAGTCAGTCAGTCACGGTAACCCTGCTGGGTTGATATTTGTGAGTTCAGACTTCCGAACAGAGCGGAAACTAGCGGCACGGCAAAGTTTCAGTCGTCTGCGGCAGGAGTTGGACGAGGTAACCCCCCCCCCGTCCCCCCCGTCACCGGGTCGGCGGCTCCGACGCGTCTTCATCAACTTTCCCCTCACGTCTGCCGCCGCCGCTGCTCGAGCTTCGCACCAAAGACCAATTAAGTGCTCTTTGGCGATTCTTCCTCCTTCACACGGCTTTCTTAATTGACAGCAGCTCCTCCAGCGCCCATGTAAAGCCGGAGAGAGGGACACGAGACTTTCAAGGAGAGACGTTCCACCGCTATCCGTTTTAATTGTCGACGTGGTATCGAAATCAAAAGGAACAGTCTCGTTCGTGTATTCGCGGCACAATCGGTTTGCGTGCCGAAGGCGGGAACATCGGGGGTCCTCTCCAATATCTCCCAGACTCCCCCCCCCCCGGTTGTTCAGTGTTCCTGCTAATTACTGACGGTGTTCCCTCCAGATACTGTTTTGTAATTAATACAAGGTAGATTAATAAGTACCTTTTTAGCCAAGTCTCTTATGAGGTCAAGGCGCTCACAGACATCTCCACAGGCAGCAAAGACATTCGAGTGGAGGCGAGCCCGGAACGGAGGGTTGGAAGGTCTAATGATATTCTCGCTCACACCACACTGGGGCCGAGTGGCTACCAACGTGATGACCTTCCATTTCATTTCACTGAAGGCAGAAATCCCAATCTGGGCCGGATTTAGATAAATGAGCCCGATTTAGGTTTGTTTTTTTTCCCTTCTTTTTCTGTTGACCCCCGGCGAGTTGCAGTGTTATTATTCTGGAGGACTGGCGCATGAGGGTTAGGTAAACAAAGTGCTTTCTTAATTGGTAAGAATCAAACAGCCCATGTCCAAAGC
Organism: Blennius ocellaris; assembly: GCF_963422515.1. Lineage (NCBI taxonomy): Eukaryota > Metazoa > Chordata > Actinopteri > Blenniiformes > Blenniidae > Blennius > Blennius ocellaris. Next base: position 34,375,357 of record NC_137650.1, on the reverse strand, counting down.
TCTGCTCTCGGAGGGATTTCAGCTGCACTGCCAGAGCTAATGAGAGCCGGAGGAGCGAGAGCACAGACGCTGTGACACTCCGCCTCGGCTCTTCATTTGTGAACTTCCAGTCGGCTGGCAACCCCGCCGCCCCGGTCTCCCATGTGAAGTGGCTCCGCCGGCACGTCCAGGTCCCCACTCCCTCCCCACCCCCCCCACCGACGCCGCAGTGGCAGAATAGCATTTACACCTCAGGGGTGGAGGCGCCAGGACTAACAGTTTAGCTTCTGGAGGCCGGAGGCGCCGGGCTTAACGGAGCAAAGCGGCCCGGGCTGCTTCTCAGAAGCTGGAGAATAGAGGGAGCCAGGAGGAGCTCAACAAAGTGGTCTTTGGGTTTGGAGGGTTTGTTGGCTTTATTTAGTATCGGAGGACTTTTAAGAATGGGTTCTGAGTGGCGTGGCTGCAGGGTGACGGGGCGTTTCGTCTAATACCGAGGGCTCGGGACCGAATTTGCTTTGTTGAAGAGTAAAATGCGACATTTGATCCTGATGGATGGATGGACGGACCGACCTGTACGGGGCTTGGGTCATAATAAGCTCCAGCATCCTAAATTGTATGAAGCTGGTTGGAATGGCACTACAAGAACATGCAGCTTCCTCAAGATTTGTTTCGACTTGGTGTTCAGCCCTCATACCTTTCTTCCAGCAGCTTGTCTCCATGCATCCAGCGAACGTTGGGCGTAGGGAAGCCGGTGGCCACGCAGGGCAGCAGCACGCTGGCGCCCACCACCTTGGCCACGGATGCCGGTTGCTCCAGGAACTCCAGCTTCCTGTCTTCTCCGCTTTCTGGAAGTGGGGAGAGAAAAGAAAGGGTCAGACTGGGTCAAAGCTCAGAAGGAAAAGAAAAGCTGCGCAACAATCATCCGTCCACGAAACTGCAAACCTGGACAACCCGTCCACGTTAAGTATATTTAACACATTTGGAAGGGTTATTAACTGTATCTGACACAAAAACCTAAGATATATCTATATATTTGACACAATAAAGTAAAAACGCAGCTTACATGTGACTCAGACGCATCACACATAACAATATCATTACGCCAGTAAAAATAGTACCGACTTTAAACACTGATTAAAAAAAAAAAACTGTGGGATTAACACATGGAGCTCAGGACTAATATATCTTTATAACGGTGTAAAGACATTGTAGTGCCTCGATGTCGGAACAGGATAACGCCACTTCGTAGCTGAACGCTTTGAGTGATGCGTTCAGGTGCATCACGTAAGAGCGTCTTCCGATAGCGACTTTAAATGATGAAAATATGACAGATAGTCATTAGAGAGCTGGAACGTAGAGAGAAGCACAAGGCAGTGCTGATGTTTTGGTGCAGGGCGTCATGTGTGCAAAGACCATTCTTGACGAGAATAAATATATCGTACTAAATATACATGCACATATGCTAGCTATATGAAACATATAAAGCATATCAATTAGAAATAATGTGTAAAAGTACATTATGAATGATTCATGTTCTTCCAAAAATTCTGAAATCTCATCCGTGGACGAGTTTTTGTAGAATCCATCCCAGTTTCGGGCGCCATCCTTCTTAAATACTTCAAAAAGGGAGTTGTGTGTGTTGTGGGGGCGTTTCTGACACCGAAAACCAAGAGCAGTCCAGTGAATAATGTCCGTGTTGATGTCTGAGGCAGCTTAAGTGTCGGCTCTGTAGGAGTTCAAAGTGCACAGAATAATTCCTGCCTCTGTGGCATTCTGCAATATCCAGACGGTCACGGTGATTTAGCACAAGTTTTAAAAAGCCGTGACTTTAATGAAAAAAACAAAACAACAACAAAAAAAAAGAACAGATGCATAAAGCTCTCACTCATTGGAAAAACTGAGCTAAAGTACACATAATTACAAAAAAAGCATTTCCATAGCTTCAACATCTGGTCGCATCCCAGCAAATTTTCTCCCAATTTCCTCACACGGCTTTATGACTTTTCCGTCTGCATGCTTACAACTTATTGCCACTCTAACGACACGTCTTTAGAGGCGGCGAACGGCGGCGAGGCCTCCTGCTGAGGTCTTGTTGGAGCCTGATTTACAGCCACTAATATCTCCTCCGTGCCGGCAGGAGGCTGGTGCTTAACAACTCAGTAAATAAAACCTTGTAGCGGGGGCGAGACGGCAGACGCTGGAATTCAGACTGCTTATGAGCGGCGGGGCTGAGTGAGTGTTGCATCGCCGATAACCCCGCCGGGAATCTGACCGCCGCATTCGGCAGCCGGGCCGGCCGGCCGTCCCTCACCGCAGCCAGGCGGGTCTGTTCAAGCTAAAGGTAATGAGGAACCCAGAGAGAACCCCTGTAATCAAACTGCGCACTGGACTGAACATAAACTTCAATTTACTGCGCAAGAGGCTCTGGGAGCGTCTCGAAGAGGAAGTGGAGAAGGTGTGAAATGTTTGATTAGACGGGAACTGAGGGCACGTCCGCACGACTTTTTCTCCCCAGACTTCTACTAAAACATTCCGTCGCTATGAACTCGACTCGACACGAGGCTTCAGGGCGTGTAGTACACCTGCCAGGCCTTTAGGGGGCGCTGTCACTCACCAAACACACCAAAAACGCAGAAGAAGACAGAGCACATAGATATTTTGACGTAGATACCTGCTCATAAAGCTCTATATAGCTCTAGTTCTATAGGTCTATGGTCCTCCTGCTGCTAGCGTCAGTAGCTTCTGCAGCTCCACTGGAGCTTGTTGTTCCTGATTGTTGTGGTTATTTGATGACATCACGGACCACAGTGGGGGGGGGGTGGGGGTGGGGGGGGCGCGAGATGACCTCATCTTTTCTCCACAGATGATCGTTTTTGCCGTCTTTACCCCTCAGGGTGTGGACGGCATGAGCCGGGGTTTTAGAATTTCCCCACTCTGGGACCCGTGTTCAAAACCCCCAAAAAACTGTTTTCACGCTTCTAAAACCGCCTCATGTGGACGACGGGCCAGGAACATCTGGTTCAGGGCGAACCGGGTTCCCGGTGTGGACGACGGGCCAGGAACATCTGGTTCAGGGCGAACCGGGTTCCCGGTGGGGACGACGGACCGGGAACATCTGGTTCAGGGTCAACCGGGTTCCCGGTGTGGACGACGGGCCAGGAACATCTGGTTCAGGGTCAACCGGGTTCCCGGTGGGGACGACAGACCGGGAACATCTGGTTCAGGGTCAACCGGGTTCCCGGTGTGGACGACGGGCCAGGAACATCTGGTTCAGGGTCAACCGGGTTCCCGGTGGGGACGACAGACCGGGAACATCCGGTTCAGGGTGAACCAGGTTCCCGGTGTGGACGGGCCCTAAAACCAGCCCTCGGCCCTCCATGTGTGACGCAGCCCGATTTCGGTGACTCACCTGGCGCAGTCTGGAGCTGGGCCTCGTCGCTGGCCTTGGACGAGCCCACGTTCTCCACCAGACACCGGTAGAGGCCGGCGTCGGCCTCCGAGGCGTTGCTGACGACCAGGGCTCCGCCGGGCAGCTGGGCCAGCCTGCCGCTCAGCTCCAGCGGCTGCCGGTCCTTCTCCCAGCGCGTGAAGGGCACCAGGTCGGAGTTCACCTCGCACGCCATCACCTGGCTGTCGCCCAGGCGCACGGTGGCGGCCGACGGCTGGCTGGCGAATCTGGGCATGCCTGGGGAAGGACGACAAGGAGGAGGACGTCAAATACCGACATTCCCTTCAGAGCAATACGTTTTTGTCTCATATGTTCAAGCATGTCGGTGGGGCGTCGGCAAATCCAAAGTTTCAACAACGATCGTCACATCATCGTGCATGAGGAGGATTTCCACGTCGTCTTCAAGTGAAATCTACTCCTGCATGTGCAGAAGAACTCTTTAAGACGACCGCGGTCAGTGTTTATACATCATCCCCATTTCTACAGACACAAAGCACTGGACCAATTCCACCTTCTCCAAAAGTCGGACCTTCAATGACGCGTGTATAAACTACATTCAGGATGGAAGTGCGAAACCAGCAAACTACTGCGATTAAGTAGCATCATTTGGTATTCGAGAACAATTTTCAGCAGATTCCTCAGTTTACACGCGTCGTCGACTCACAATTTCACCTTTGTGGCCAAAATGTTTATTCTTTTGATAGAAATGATAAAATACCTGCTTGTTTGTTCAAATAAAATGTTTTGTTAAAAAAAACCCGAGTCATATTTGAGTCAAAAAGTACTTTTATGTTTTCTATTTTAAAAAGGCAAATAGTATATTTTGATGTAATTTTTTACAATTTGAGCAATGTGACAAAACTAAAAAAAAAAAAAAAAAGTTTTTTTTTCCAGTTTGGTACCTGGCACAGGAAGAAATCCACGTTAATTTCTGCAGACTGACACTAACGTCTTGACGTTCACACCAATACGTGGCAGTTTTATCAGCACTGCTCTTATGAAACAGACGGAGGGAAGTCAGATTTCTACCGAGGCCATTTGGAAAACAAACAAACCTCGACACAGCATCAAGGGAAGTTATTAAAAACTTCTGCTTAAAAAAAAAAAATAAAAAAATGTCAAGACGTATATTCACTCTAATCTTCAGAGCTGGAAAACACAACGGCACATTGGAAGCAACATCTTTTAATCCATATTCAGGAATTAATTTTTCTCAAGTGGCAGAGGCCAAAAACAACCCCCCCCCGCCACCACCTACCTCGACCTCTCTCTCTATCACACACACACACACACACACACACACACACACACACACACACACACACACACACACACACACACACACACACACACACACACACACACACACACTCTGTGCAACACAATCACTTATCCTGGATGGTAGATGTTAATTTGCCGCGCCGAGCAGGAGACACACAGCCCTAATTAAAAAAAGGCTGGATCCACAGGCTGTTTGTGCTTCTGCACCCCACTTTCATCTCCACGCTAAATAATTATTTCCTGCGTTTGAAGCCATTGATCTGAAACCAACACTGGCGGGCCGCTTTCGGAACAATCGCACACAATGGCTTCAATTAAAAAGAACTTACAATGTGTAAACTGAAAATGGTATTCTTGGGTTTATTAGTGAGGCAGAGGGAAGGAGTTGGGTGGTTTTTGTGTTTTCATAGAGGAAGGCCACTCCGTCCCAGAATAAAGTGAATATCATGCTGTGTTATTACCATGCAGGGCCTCTTTGAGTTTTTGGACCGACTGTGGTTGTCGCCTTAGTAGTGTGTGTGTGTGTGTGTGTGTGTGTGTGTGTGTGTGTGTGTGTGTGTGTGTGTGTGTGTGTGTGTGAGTGTGAGTGTGTGTATAACTAGCTGTGTAGTCAGTGTATATGTGTGTTACTGTGTTGTGTGTTTTGCATTTGTTAGTGCGTGTGCATAATAGACTATACTGTGGTTTTGTGTGTGTGTGTGTGTGTGTGTGTGTGTGTGTGTGTGTGTGTGTGTGTGTGTGTGTGTGTGTATAGTATAGTCAGTGTAAATGTGTGTTACTGTGTTGTGTGTTTTGCATTTGTTGGCGTGTGTGCATAATTGACTATACTGTGGTTTTGTGTGTGTGTGTGTGTGTGTGTGTGTGTGTGTGTGTGTGTGTATAGTATAGTCAGTGTAAATGTGTGTTACTGTGTTGTGTGTTTTGCATTTGTTGGCGTGTGTGCATAATTGACTATACTGTGGTTTTGTGTGTGTGTGTGTGTGTGTGTGTGTGTGTGTGTGTGTGTGTGTGTGTGTGTGTGTGCGTGCGTGTACAAATGCGATGGGGAAAAACCATAAGTGGATTAAAAAAAAGCCACTGTTTTCAGTGTGTTTCTTTGTTTGTCTTCAATTGTTTTCAGTGTTTCTTCGCTTGTTTTCAGTGTTTCTTCGCTTGTTTTCAGTGTTTCGTCGCTTGTTTTCAGTGTGTTTATTGGTTTTATTGTGGCGGCCGAGCTTTTCACACGGTCAGTGGATGCTGACGACAGGCTGAGTGATGACTCAGCATCCGCCCCTCTCACCTGCAGACGTCTCGTCAGATCCCCTGCCAAGACGAGCTCGGGGGTAAAATCACACTCTACGATCAGGCCCAACAGCGACTCGTCTCCCACTGCATCTATCACAGTTCAGCTCATCCCAGCTTCGCTGATGCCAGTGCTGATATTATTTCTATCCGTGCTGCCAATCATCCACTCTACAATTATGCAACGGTAGAAAAAAAAAAAATAGAAAGAGAATAATTTAGATTAGAGTCACTGAAGCTTTCAGCCGAATCTGGTTGCTGATTATCTGCTGGTGAGAAAATCCTTCTACCTGGAAATGTAATTCATCAATCGGAAGAGATGAAACATTTTAAAACCTAAATACAATAAGCAACAGATAATTATTTTTCTATATTCCTTTTCAATGGCGTATAATTTATAATTAAAGTTTTGTGTTGCGTCGTACACAAATGTTACGCGTTTACACAGCAATGTTTTGAAAACAATGTTTGTTTCCATGGAAACACCCGAAGTGCTGAAAGTGCAGTTATAACATCAGTTATAGCATGCCAGGCCACAAGGAGGTGTGTTGGTTGTTTTTGAAAAGGAGCCATACAAACATGGGGGCAGAGAAGAAAACACTAGAAACGTATTACTGAAATAACTGAAGTCGTTTTTTTTTTTTTTTTTTAAAGACACCCAATTAAATTTTGCACAAAAGTTATCAGAAGGTGAACAAAACAATACATTGATTCAATCACTTATTGAAAACCGTGTCTGCTTAGTTCAGATTTATTTTCGCCGTTATACATTTACCGTAATTTCCGGACTATAAGCTTTAATTAAAGCAGCGGCTTAAACAAAGGACTCGGCTAATTTATGGGTTTTTAGTGAACAGGCTTCGTGTCTTTGTGATGCGTTCAGGTGCATCACGAAACTCCGACCTTCTATAAAAAAAATATATATATATATATATATTTTGGTGGTTGCGGATTCTATTCAAGTGCGTTCATAGTCCAGAAGTTACGGTTCCTACTCCGTTGTAGGTTATATTCCGATCAGCTGTTTCACTTCCGATAGCACAGGGGTCGGCAACCTTTAATGCTCAAAGAGCCATTTGGTCCCAGTTCACACTGAACGTAACACCCCAAGAGCTGCACACTTTTATTTTGACAGTCCCACAGGAAGACCATGCCATGACGACACGACACAAAACCTTCACTGCTGGTTGACAACTTACAACTAATAAACTAAACTACATGAACTAAGCAACAAAAACACAATTATTACCAACACTACAAACCTAACATAACCCCCAATAATTACATTTAAAACACCACAAACAGAAACTCCCATAATGCATTGCAGCTCTCAGCTCCTTTATCGCTACACATTATTAAAATGGAAGATAAATGTGGGAGATCTGGATTGTTAGAACCATGAGTGTGATGGTGTGTCTTTAATGTCCTGTAGTTGTTGTGGAATTCAGTAGAATGTTCCGTCACTCTCAACAAGTCTGCAATGAACCTCCCGGAACTGCTGGCGCTCCGCAGCGCAGTGGTTTTACTGTGAAAGGTACAGGAAGCTCCCAGCTTCAGACACCAGTTGAGCCGCGATTCTACGTTCTTCATCCATTATTGTTGTAATGACATCACATCGCTGCGTTGTTCACGACCCTACATTTTACCACTCTTTGTAGCGGGACTGCGCTCTGGGTGGCCTTGCCTCCTTAAGTCCCTCCGGGATGAACTGCAGTGGGACCGAGGCTCCAGGAGCCGCAGTGGAGGGACCAGAGAGCTGCGGGTTGCCGACCCCTGCGATAGCACTGCTCTTATTTTGTGGAAGCGTGACTGTGACTGTGTTGGTCGCCGAAGCTTCAATACTGATCAAACAACATGAAGCCACAAGCCAAAACATGAGCGCTCGTCCCTGCAGGGGACAGAACGTCCAGCCTCCGCTGAGCGGTTGGTGGTTGGAACGAGCTTCCCCTCTTGGTGCAGTGTGCTTCTCCTGCAGCTGCTTGGAAATGAGCAAAAAGGAGTGATTTATGTTGGAGTGACCCCTCTCACTCCTCACTCCGGCCTCGTCGCGCTTCGTTAACAGGAGAGCAGATTGGCAGCACAGCACTTCTGTTCAATAGCCGCTGCTGACCGGGGCTGCGGAAGACGAAGCTCCTGCCCAGTCGATTTTAAAAGGGAGAATTGTGATTAATTGGAATCGATAGCTTTAGCGTCGACGCTCGCCGCTTCCCACCCGCCGTGCCCCGCCTTGACCCGCGCTTAATGCGCTTATGTACACTTTAGCACAAAACACCCCTGCATGCATATTCATGGCGTCATAACCGGCCACTTCATTATAACCGACGGAGACAAAGTGCCGTGGATAAGTCATCTCCGCACACACACACACACACACACACACACACACACACAGCAAAAGTGATGAACTCAGCCGGGAGAGATGTGATGAGGCTGGAGGAACAAAGATTTAGTCGATTTAAGAGCCGGGAACTCAGCCGAGGGACTGCAAAACCAAGTGAGGAAAGTGTCCACAGCACAAGCCGGGATGTGAGGCGACGGCGTTCATTCTTCTTCCAGCAAAAAGTTCCGTCTGTGTTTAAGGTGGTTATAAACTTTGATTTTCCCATAAAAGTGTAATGAGGGATAATCACGGCAACATCTTTTTTTTTTTTAAACAAGGTTTGTTTATTCAAGATTCAGTTAAACAATATTACATTGGAAATTACCAATAGTTTTTCCCACTTTTCTTCCCTCCCCGAACCCCACAGTCAACATATAACAAGTAACAAGCCAGACAGGTTGAAAGGAAAAACAAATACAATAATAATACTGTCAATAATCACTGCCAATAAAATACCTCAGAATGCACACAAAGATGTTGTGTAATTGACTAATCTACAGTAGGCTTTCCTTACAAATTATTAGTTTACAGCTATACAATTTCAACTGCATCCATCTTTTGGAAATAGGCAAGGAAAGGGTCCCAAACGTCGTGAAATTTTTTAACTGAGCCTTTTGTTGTGTATCTGATTTTTTCCAGCTGTGTGTAATACATGACATCACTGACCCAAAGTCTAAACACAGGTGGCTCTGCATCCTTCCAACCCAGCAATATCCTCCTTCGAGCCATAAGTGTACAGAAAGCAACCAGACTAGCCTGGGCCTTGGTCAATCACGGCAATATCTTTGATCGCGGCTATTATTTCTGTGGCCTCGCTTCACAGTGTCAGAAATTTCTCGGCTGTCTTTCCACCACAGGAGGTGTTAAGACCGATACGACGAGCTCAGACCCCGTTTACGTTACCTTATGAAGAGAAAACATCCTCCTGCTGAGCATATGTACAACTACTAGTTGCTACTAGAGTGCAGTAGCAGCATTTCCACCGTCTACATGGAGAAACGAGGCCTAAAGCTACTCTAACAACCAATATCATCGCAGCAGAAATTACCAGAACCAGACCGTAAAATTTTTAAAAAACTAAACAAAAAAACCCCAAAAACGTATATAAGTCGCACTTGACAATAAGCCGCAGGCGTCCACATTGTAACAGAGCAAGAATTTCCATGCAGGAGCACGGGAATTGCGCATATTTTCATCAATTCTCCCAAATCTGTCTTTGATAGTGCTGGAAATTCCTGCACACGGTGCTGGGTTGTGCTTCATGCTCCTGCTGCGAAGCCCACAGACACACAGAGAGACAGATACATAATCAGCAGGCGATTTATCTTGGCTCATAAAGTATTTTATTTTCGAATTGTGACTCTGAGAAGGAAGATTCCTCAGCCACGGAGTCCAGCGCGCGGGTTTACGTGATGCACCTGAACGCATCATTGACGGCAGTCAGCTGCTGGAGCGCTGGGAAGAAGCGTGAGACGAGCTCAGAAAGAGCAGAAATGTCACTTTTAAGGCAAGTTTTGTAGAAGCAGAGGCTAAAAACAGCCTGTATCTACATGCAGAAGTAGAATCTGGCGGCGTGAAGCCCGTTAACGCGTAAAAATCCAGAAATTAGCCGCATGGTGTCACAAGCCGCAGGGTTGAAAGCGTTTGGGAAAAATGTTGCGACTTATCGTCCGGAAAATACGGTAGTTTTTTTTGAGATTGTAAGGTTCAAGCTCATTTCTTGCACATGAACAACAACTTGGTTGGTTGATCACATGGGGAAGGTCCCGTTGCGTCGAGGATAAAGTCGGCGTCTCTGAAGACTCTTGTGATTCGCTGCAGACGGACATCGAGCAGTGAGGTTTGATTTCACGTCGTGTCTCCGGGTGACTTTATACTGAACTTTCCAATTTCATCGTTGTGCCAGAGGAGAAATCTTGAGCCTTAACAAGAAGTGTCAGGTGTTAGCGTTTGACCCGAGAAGTTTCAGCCTTCAGCCTTCGTCTCTGACCTCATCTTTCCAAATGTCAGCGCTCCACGAGAGGAAGGATTTATTGGAGTGTGTGGGGAGTTTAGTGTTTCAGTGGAAACTCGTCTTTTCTGTCTTTAACAGACCGACTGTATCTTGTCTTGGCGTAAACACAAAGTGGCGTCGTGCTGAATCGTCTGGTACGTCGAGTATTTGCTGGTCCCGTCGTCATGGCGACGTGTCTTCAGGGGGAGAGACGCCGAAACACAAATTCCTCCCAACGGAAGTCAAACGCCTTGAATGGGAGTCGTGTTTTGTGAATGAGTGAATGTGATTAACCTCGGCGGGAAAAAAAAACCCCTTGGAGGCGGCTGAAGCGGTTAAAACGCAATAAATAAGTGAAGTCCATTTCATCAGTTGGAGTAATATCACGATAGAGACAGATAATTAAAACAACATTGAGAGTTATTGAAATAATCTCTTTGTCACGGGGAAAGTGGCGCATCAGACCAGTTCATCCAGAGAATTCAATTCCATAATTGAGTTGGGTTGCAAACTGTGGCGTCGTTGCACGGCCGATCAATATTAGTGCTGGTCTTCCTACCGGGGGAAACGTTTCATTAAACGGCGAAGCAGGAAGACGGCAAAAATACTCGACAGTGAAACGTCTGGAAAAAGATCAAATCATCATCGGCGGGTTTATTCTTGTGTCTATCCGCTTGTTAACAAGTCACATCGTAGGCCAATTTGTCAGCCTGTGGCGTTAATCAGCAAAAAGCTTAATCTGTTCACAGTCAGACTTTGATTTCACGTTTCCACGGCAACGCCAGAATCAGTGAAATCGATGGAGTTAGCGCGACAGGCCACACGTCGGAGCAGAGTTTCAGAAGAGTTGCATTTTCGGAGTTGGGTTGTCTAGACGGACACCCGCCGTCCAGCAGAGTGCTGCATTCAAGGACACCAAGGAATTATCAGTTGTAGTCCGGACGTATGGGTTTTCTGACAAAACCTGTTATTTGCTTTAAAGATAAATCCTCTCAAATACACTCAACTACCCGTTTTCCACCCTGTTGCAGCAAACACAACACTTTTTAACTGATTATATATACATAAAAAAAAGAAAAATCCACTTTTGTGCTGCGTACCACAGCTGCTAAACGTTTCCTCATCATACGTAACACAATGAGAGAAAAATTCCCCTCGTTTTTTTTAGGCGGGGGGGGGGGGGGGGGGGGGGGAGAGTGGCGAGCTAGATCCACCAAACCAGACATCATCTACTCAGCTTTGCCTGCAGAGTCTCTAATCACATGAATGCTAATGAATGAATGTGTCCATCATCCGATGGAGATGAGCTAAAAAAAAAGAAAAAAAAGAAAAGAAAAGAGCAGCACCGCAAAGAGAAGAAGCGCAACGACTGCCTGCCCCAGAAAAAAAAAAAAAAAAAAACCCCACACACACACACACGTACACAGACATACCCTTAAATCACACAGTTGGGTTCCTACTACTCTTAATTAAAATCAGGTATAGAATAACAATGAGCAGCTTAATGGAATATTCAGGAGGCTTTAAGGATCTCCCTGGAGATTCCTCGGAATTAGCGGCTGCCTTGCAGAGCGGCTGCCTTTCACCTTGGATCGTCACACAGCCCGGCTCCACGGTGCACGTTTTCAAGTGGTGTCGGTTTAAATAATTAAGGGGGAAAAAAAACCCTGAATCTGGCTCACATCTTAGAGGAGCCCAGAGGGGAACGGCTGCGGCCCCACAACGCGCCGTGTTTGGACGAGCAACTGCAGAAAGCAGACACGAGCAGCGACGGCTTGTATTTTCCAAAAAACCCACTGAATCCACGGCGCCAAAAGGACATGATCCGACTCGACGCGTTTCAATTTAACCTTTAATTGTTCAATTAGCATGAGAAAATAAACCCTGTCATTCATCTAAATGGAGAAAATAAAATGGGCACAGTTATCCTGCATAATTCAATCTATTGATGTTGTTTATGTAAATTGCTTGAAATTCAAAGAAACAACAAAGAAATTAAATGTTGAAGCACTGCAATTCCTTTTGTACTGATGCACAGTGAAATAAAGCGTGTCAGGCGGCAGAAGTACTCAATGTTTAGACAAATGCCAGACATTGTTTCCTCGTCTGCGCTTGTGTTTGAATGAAGTATTCATTGAGCCCGACTCTGATCCGGCAAACAAGAACATCAAGCTTCTGTTTTAGCTTCAAGTCTTTGACTTCCAAGAATTGATTTCAAGGTTTTTATTGAGGACTTTTAAAGCTTCTGTGGAAGATTTTCTGTCTGGTTACGATTCCAGCTCCTCCTTCAGATGTCCTCATATGAGGACTGATTTTTCGGAGAACTACTTTTTTTTTTTTTTTTTTTGAAAGGCGAAAATGTTGTTTATTTAACAGTAATTCTTTAATTGGGCTCTTCTGATCTCAGACAGAATTTATTTTTAATGTTATGAAAGCCCGACTATGTATGAGGAAAATTGTAAAAAATAAAAAAAATTAATTCTATATAACAACAAAGTTTAGTTCATATAAATATGAGGTCCTACTTATCTGAATTCACAAGGAGAAAAAGAAAAGGTCATGCAAACAATAGTAGAGTTTCCAGTGGCCTGGAGCAGCGTTGTCATGTAAACAAACCCCCAAAACACAATAAAAGTTTTGCATTTCCACTTAAAAATGCCTCAATATACCCCGACGTTACGTTTAGTAAAGTTCCCTACAAAGAAAGATTATTGATTTTACATTTTGGACAAACACCGTGAAAGATAACTTCTGTGTCTGTTTTGCCACCGGAGTTCCAACTGAATCCATCCTCTTCTTCTGCCAAAGTCCCGACGGAGCATTTTAACAGGTTTATTCTAGCAAATGAACTTTAAACAACGTCTGAGCAGCAGCTGCAGTGCGGAGGTGAAGCTGGACGCCGGCGCCTGCAGGCATTACGGGAGATGAGTTAAACCACAATGTTGTAACACATGCTGGAATTCGCTTGTTTGTTTGTTTGTTTGTTTGTTTGCTGTGGCCCGAGCTGACCAGTCACCCGGGCTGCTTTCCAGGTAAATCCCCGACAGACCAGAGATATCTGCAGGCTTTACGGTAAACCTGAAACACCGCCGAGCTTTAATGCAACACAGAACACTCTGCTATCGACCCGGCGACGCCGCGGCATTAAGGGCTGCACTTTGATAGTGAGAAATCGAGGTAACGACTCCGGACACACGGCGCGTTATGTAAATATCCACGCTTCGCATCTAAATTTGAGTTTAATTGCGAAGGAAGAGGAGGTCAGTGGTAAAATAAATAAAATAAAAGCAAATTGGAATGACTAATGTATTTAAAAATGTCTTTCTTTTAATAAAATAAAAAAATAAAAAAATAAAAAAAATAATGTAATAAGTCTCGGCCTCATTGTCGTTAAAGCTTCACCAGGAAAACTCTTCATCCATGAGAATTTCAAATAAAAGATCGTGTTGCTGGGCTCCAGAGGCTCCAGGCTTCATGTTGTAGGTGGTTTTATATACAGCAGCCAAAATATAGCATTTTGCGTTTTTTTGTGTGAAAAACGTTTTATTCATTCCGCGTTTTGAAAACGATGCAAGTTGAGCAACGTTGGAACAAAAAATGTTGAATTTTTCACGTTTCCGTTTCAGGAAAATCTTCGCTTTCGCACTGCAGAGTTTTGAAAAACGACGTAGTTGGCAGGTCAGGCCACAAGGTGGCACTGTTGTAATGAAAACACACACACTAAATATGGATGGACATTCGTATGGAAAACTATTAAACTGCAGGACAGGAAACACGCCTGCGACTGTCCACCTCCTGCGTTCCACCCGACTCCACGGAGGAGGAGAGTTTTCACTGGTTCTGAGCGTCGTTTGTCGTGTGAACGGACAAAGACGGTACGTTTAACCGACCGTTCAACCTTCTGGACTCCTGAAACCAAGAAGCAACAGTGAGACCTTGATTTCCACGAGGTTCCAGTCGGTTCTGGGACGAGTGCTGAAAGTCGTTAAGGGAAACGTTGGGGAATCGATACCTGGAATTGAAAGTCCAACATGTCGGACTGGAGGAGGAGATGGAGGCTAGAAATGTAAATCCAAACACCTTTCATGTCCCAATAATCCCTGGATGGACTTGCTGAGAGTGTGCATGAGGGTAAGTGGAGGGGGGGGGGGGGGTAATAACTGCCTCTTTGTGTGCTATTATCAGCGCATCTCTTTCACTTGACTAACCCGAGCAACACAAACACAAACAACCAGCATTCTGCCGTTTGCTGCATTTATGAGGTTCACAGTATCAGACGGGGCTGAATGGAGCCAAGAGGAGGAGAGAGAAAAAGCTCATTGAGTGAAGTGACAGATAAAAAAAAAAACCCCCGATGAAGAGCAAATTAGACTGTGAAGACGTCCAATTAATGGCGGCGAAAACCGAAGATGTCAGCAGAACGAGGCAGTCCAGAAAGAAGAAGAAGAAAAAAAGAAAAGACAATGAAGTGTGCTGGATGCATTGACTTGTAGAGACGGTCTGAGGCTGTGAAATCTCCCCGTACAATATCTACCCCCCCCGCTTTATTCACTTCACTGGCTCTTTCTGTTCCTGCTCTTTTTAAGACCAGCTGCAGCTTAAGTGATAATTAAATTTCCTAATTGAAGGTTTCGGAGCTTCGGGGGAGGGGGGGGACGGGGGTGCGGGGGGGTGTGTGTTTCTGGTTTCTGAGGGCTTCCTCCGGTACAATAAATCACAGTGGTTAGCCTGCCAGCGTTCCTTCAGTGGAACAGCGAAGACTTCATCGCCGTTCAGTGTTTGTCTCAGGCCACAGCGCCCCCAAATGAGCAGCTGGTGGAACTGCGTGACTTTTTTTTTTTTGATCCAGTCTCAATGTGACTGCGAACGTCACCCGGCTCCGCCCCCTCGAACCGAGTCCCGGACTGTCCGAACTGTCAGAGGTCCCATGTCAGGTGCACCTGAAGAGGCTAATGCAGAGTGTGGGGCAGGCGTCCTGCAGGGGGCGCCAGAGAGATCCCGTAGCTTTTGGGGTTTTTTTCCCCAGCCCCACATGGAAAGAACCAATATAAACATATATGTTTTAATATAGGTTTTGATATAGGTTTTTAATATATGTGACATATATAAAATTGGCCGTTTTCCTATATTATATGTACATATATGTGTACACATATACGTGCATACAGGTACTTATATAGGTACATATATGCACGTATATATGTGTGCATATATGCACCTATATGTTCTTCTTGCATAATTGTTTTTTAGTTAGTTCTCAGTTATTGCCTTGATAATGTATGACAGTTGCCAAAGTGAGATATGGACTAATATATATATATATATATATATATATATATATGTGTGTGTGTGTGTGGAAATAAAGAAGCAGTACAGGAGACCAATATGTCCTGTATATTCACATATATGCACCTAAATTATGCCTATATGTGGCATATATACGCATGTATGCAGCATCTATATTGTCATATGAGCATATATTGTCATATATGTGCATATAAACTGCTTATATGTTTCATATATGCGCATATATCCTCATATAGGTTCTTTCCATGCCATTCCATTCTTTCCAGGAATAACGAATATTAAAATATTAAATAATTTGCAAATATCCCTGAACACCGAATATGACGATATGGTCGTCGATGATAAGAAATAATCGGAGATTGAAGTTTTCGTCGGAGGTGTCACTCAACTTTCTTTCTGCTGCAAAAAAACAACTGCGAAATATCAAAAATCCGCCGTTAGAACTTGAGCTTCACTTTTCTGTGTTCTCCATGTGGTTCTCCACAGGTTCCTCTGTCAATCCTAAGACTGACGCATCCTTCAGTGGAACATATTGCAACAGAATTGACCTCCGATCACTGAATAATTTGAATTTATTTAACATTTTTGAAGCAAAACACAAGCTTTTTTCCACAGATATGAGAGCCAATGTGGCTGTTCTGCTCAGAAATAAAAACAGAAATCGTCTTTTCTCAACAGAAACTGTGAGGATCTCTCATTTTTTTCCCACCGAATGAACCATTAACACGCTGGATTAAAGTCTTATAAACTAGCAGTTTTTTTTTTTTTTTTTTTTTAAGCGTTATGCGTCCGCTTTCATTCAATTTAAGTGCCGCCATCCAATTTCAAGCTTTACATTTACATTTTGAGAGTAGATTAAAACACCAGCGGGCCGATTTCCTTCAGGGAATAGTGTTCACAAAATATCTGTGAAGGTTTGGATATAAGGAAATAACTCCGCGGCCCAAACCCTCCGCCGAAGCATTAGCAGGCTGGGATTATTAATACATTCATGTGTGCAGAGAAAAACAATCAGAGGCATTAAAAGGAAAACAGATGGCGGCAGTGAGAGGATATTTCTCCTTCACTCAATCTGCTATCAAACTTTAATTGGATTGTACTGCAAAACCCGCTCAACGCCCCCCAATCGCTCCTCATAAAGGCACATCGTGGCACGAAGACGAAGAAGAAGAAAAAAAACACACGCCTGCATGTTTATGAAATGTAGTTTTGAGGGGCGGTGCTTTGGGGCGTTTTACACCCAAAACCACAGGAAGTAATTCGTCACATTGGACGCCAGGAGCGCCGCTTTGGCTTCGTCTCGGCTCGTTGTGACGGATGTGGTGGAAATTGGGCCGATTACAAAGAGAACCTCGGTGTTTAATTACAAAATCCTGCAACGTCCCGATAGGGAAACGCATTGTGAACACGAGTGTTCAGGAGTACAGCTGCACTCTCAGGTGGGAGTAGAAGTACTCAAGTCAACACGTTTACTCATTTGTTGTTGTCCATCTATGCCAGGGGGGTCAAAGTCATTTCAGTTGAGGGGCCACATCAACCTGCTCTGACCTCTGGAGGCCCAACAAGTCAAACATCACATGTTAAACTGCAGATATGGACAAATGTCAAAGTCTTTCCTTCTTTTGATCCTTTTATAACTGCAAGAATTCGCCAGTCTATTCTGGAATTTACATATTAAAGTTAATCAGATATTATATTTGCAAAAAAAAAAAAACAACACAATATTTGGATCTGGATATCATATTTTTATTCAGGATTAAAACAATTTGTCATCATCTGGACATTTTTTTTTTAGTTTACATGTCTAAAGTATCACTTCACATAAATTGGACACCTTTATTGTGAAAGGTGTTGCGTTGTGTGACCTCCACAGACGCATTAATGTCGGGGGTCAAATTCTGACCAATGTCATTTTTGCCAATCTAGTGTTTTTAGATCAGCCTCTGTCAGTTTTCATATTTATACTTTAAAAAAAAAAAAAAAAAAGAATCGCATGGCGGCCGGATTAGATCCTCTGGTGGGCCGCTTCTGGCCCCCGGGCCGCATGTTTGACACCCCTGCTCTATGCGCACGTGTGCAGGAGAAATGTGTTCCGACGGCAGCGACTCAGAAAAGTTGGATTTTGCACAGTTGTCACACGAGAGTCTGAGGCGGTGTGTTCAGCGACCCTGAGCACGTCGGGAAAACAGACCTCCAGTTTTCCTTCTTCACTTGAAAACTTCAACAACAGTCTTGATCACTTCGTATGAAACGAGTTGAATCCTCGCCTTCGTCACTGCTAATGATGCCGCAGACGAGCTGCCAGGCAGGATTTCCGTCGTTTGAAAGATCCGAGGTGAAGCACGTTGGTGGATACGATCCTTTACACAGACACAAAACATTCTTTGTACGTAATAAACTCAGCAATGACATCTGACACACACATTGTTAACTATTGTTGGTCAACCCGTGCTTGTCGCCATGGAAACGGCAGCTGAATCATCCAATGACTCAGCTCATAATTGAATAATTGAACTCAGTTCAATTTTGAAGCAGAAACATTTTTAATTTTTTTCATTTTGACACAAAACGTAACTGATCAGTGTCTTTTTCAATACTTTTCTTATTGTGAGGCACCGATGTGATACATGTTTACACTTTGAACTGCATGGCTTGTGTCAAATTTACGATACAATCAAAAGTTTATTGTTATTGTCATCAACGTCATTATTGTTGCTGTGGTTGTCATTGTTATTGTTGTTATAATGGTTGTTATAGTGGTGGCTATTATCACGACTGTTGTCAGCATTGTATTACATTTGTTATTCTAATAAAACAATTTTTTTATTGAAACTTTTATTATTAAATCATACTTTTTTTTACTATTTAAAACGTATTATTAATTGCATTATCATCACCATCCTCATCATGATAATTTCACTGTTTCGTGTGGCTTAAGTGTGACATTTCAGAATAAGAGGAGACGTTTCCCGAGGTTCTCCGAGACTGACAGGAATGAAAACAGCATTAATTAATGGCGGCGTGCTGGAATCTAATAAAGCAGTGAGACGATCCATCACGTGTGAAGCCTGACGGACCCGACGTGTGTCGTCTCAGTGAAACGGCAGGGGGGGGGGGGGGGGGCGTCGCCGCCACAGCGATAAACACAAACTGGATCTGATCATTGTGGAACCGGTTCGGTTCCATCTGATCCAAACGGCCGTCTTTCAGAACAAAATTCAGCGGAGATTAAAATAAATAAATAAATAAATAAATAAATCTCTCTGTCTGGTGGACAATCAAGAGGACACGCCGCGGCCTCACGACGAAACCACGTATTTCAACTGAATCATACGTTAGCAGAACAATGGCCGCCACTAAGGCGTGTACACACACACACACACACACACACACACACACACACACACACACACACACACGCACACGCACACACGGACTCAGACACGCCCGTCACAGAAGCCGAGCGAAGATGGATGAGCAGCGTTCCACCGACTGAAGTACCGGCAGGGATCCTTATTTTATCTGCCGGGCTGTAAAGATGGCTGGAGAAAGCAGAAGATGACAGAAGAAGACGCGTCCTGACCTTGGAAGCAGCCGCCGCGTGAAGACACTCCAGTAAAAAGATAAGACAGCTGTCAAAGGGAGACACGTCCGCCTGATGGAGGACGTTTATTTCCTCTGCTGTGATCCTGAGTCTCTCACTGCTTTCTGCTGCAACAGTTACCAGTTGGGAAAATCCCATTTCTCATTTATTTTGATTCAACCCGTCATGTTTACTGTTGATCCTCAGCCTCAAATTTAAAAAAAAAACAACAACGTAGATTAATTTCCATGAATTCTACCAGTAATGTCTGAAATGCTGAGTTTAGTGCAAAATAAGGCTCATGCATTGAAAAAACAGTTTTTAAATCTGTTGTCTTCTTATGGATACCGACAAAAGAAAAAATTAAATAACTATTATTAAACTGAAGCTTTATCTGTTTAAAGAGCGATTCAAATGTTCAACGACTGATTTGTGACTATTCTGAGTCGTTTTTTAAAAAACACAAGTGAATGTCATGAACACTTGATAATCTGTTGTAAAGTATAAAACGTACTGAAAACACAATGTGTTAAAAAAAACAAACTCTTGATTCGGCTGGACCAGGAAAAGAGCGACAACAACCTTTAAATGTAAACGTATAAATGTTTACGTGATGAAAACGTCGAACCTCAATCTCAACATGAAGCCAAATTTAATGAAACACAACATAAATTCTGTTTTCCTTGAAATCTCTAACGTTTTCTTTGTTTTGGTCGGCCATATTGGATTCTAATCCTTACGTCTGACAAAGCCGCTGTAGAGATCAGTAACATGTGAATTCCTAAAGTGGCCTGTAAAGAGTTAAACTCATGAGCGTGAGCGTCCTGGCGGCGGCGGCGGCGGCGTAATCCCCGGAGTTGATCGTCCGCCAGCTGACTCCTTTATGTTACTAAACATCTCTGAGAGCTCTCCGCCGGGGGGGGACGGGGGGGGCGCATGTTTTCAGCTGCGAGACTCTGGGCGCAGGCCAGATGTTGGGGGGGGGCGGGCGATGACATCACGAGGCCCGGCCCCCTCGGCGAGTCGCTTCCCGCTCTGCTGACGCCGCCGTCTAAGACGACAGTCGCCATTAAAGACAAATGTCAGCCGTCTACCATCCTGCGTGTTACCGTGGTGACGAGCTGCTCGTTTTGATCGCTGGATTCGCTTTCGATTTGCATTCGCTGGGGGAGCAGACGTGGAGAGAGAGGAAGGGCGACTGGGCTGAAACTGTCGACAATCAAGTGTGTGTGAGACGACGGAAACGTCAACATTTCACTTCGGGATCTTATAAAATGTCCCACTCCTCTGCTTTTCAAAACACAAACACATTCCGTCTGCGTGTTCGTGAGGATTTAACCCTTAGACGCACACGTGGGGTCAGAAATGAGCCCACAGGTTGTTATTCTTCAACATCTTTCAAATGAAAAGTTGTAATATCTTCATATTCCAGGTGTTCCTCATAAAACATGTTTGTGACATGAGGCCATTTGCATTTTTTATTTATCTTTTCATTAATGGGTAAAACTGACCTCCAGGGTGGTGAGGCTGTCAGAGTTGCTAAGAATTAAGTTTCATAAAAGATTCCATAGGAACTGCTTGTGGAACAGTGGGGTAGTGATACAAAAACTGCAATTTCTTAAAATTGATGAAAAAATAAATCAAAATGCTAATGGCCTCATGTCACGAACATGTTTTATGAGGAATACCTGGAATATGAAAATATGACCACTCTTTGTTTTAAAGATTTTGAAGAATAACAACCCAGTATTTTGCAAAAACGCATTGATTTGAATTGGGGTCATTTTTGAAAAGAGTATAGGTTGGTAGGTTGTGCATCCAAGGGTTAACACAGTGGACGTATGGATCCAGGTTATTGTGTTTCAACACTCATGTGCAGGGTATTTAATTCCACCGCCGCCGGGGGATTTGACCACAGCTGCTCCGAATGATTGCAAAAATACGGTAAGGGTTGCAGGAAAGGTGGAGGAAGGAGGGCCGTGAGGCGGCGGTGGCGTGGAGGTCGAGGGAAGCGTTCCCCGGGCCTTCGCCTCCAGCCGCCGCCTCAGGAAGAAGCACCTGCTGGAAAAAAACTTCCTCCAACACACCGGCGCCGCCGTAGAGCCGCACTTCCTGCTACGGAGAAAAAGAACTTCCTTTACGAGCGGTTTTGAAGGAAGCGTGTTTGACGACCCCGGAGTATCTCGCGAGCAGCAGCCGGGACGACGGCGATTCAATTAGGGCCTTTAATCACGTCAAGGTGTCGTATTTTATCAGTGGGAATTTAACTCACTCTTGCTCCATTGGGAGGCCGACCTTGTGCGGAGGTCGTTGCCCCTGGAGACGGGGGCGGCGGCGGCGGCGGACGCTCCCGTTGCCCTGGCGCAGATAAATGTGTCGGCTCTGTGGCCGTATGGACGGCACTCCCTCCCTCCCCCCCCCCCCCCCCCCCCCCTATCGGAGAGGAGTCAGCCGGGGGATTATGAAGAAGCCGTCCATCAAATCCAACACGTCGGCTCCAAACAGCAGCTATTGGCGGCGACGTGTCCTCACATCCTTCGACAAGTGCTTGTTTCTTTTACTGGAATGATCCCCCCCCATCCCCCAACACCCCCACCCCCACCCTCCTAGATCAATCCAGATAAACTAACCAAACACACCCTCCCCCCCTCCTGTTGACCGATATGACGTAGAGGGATAACCTCTCCACCTCCACTTCCTCCTTCATCTTTCCATCCAATATTTTCACACCTCTTTCATTCCCAGCATTACTCTCCAATTCAACCCATGTCCACCCATTACCTCCACCCCCCCACCCCACCCCTCCCCCACCGCCACCTTCCCACATTTCAGTGGGGGCTCCATTGTTTGCCGGAGAGGGGGGCACGCCATCACCGCCGCCGCCGCAGCCGGTTCTTATCTGGGGATGTTGCAGGCACATCTGTGAGATGCTATCGGCGGCCCTGTTGCTCTGCTCATGCTCCAGCCCCGCGAGTGCAGCTCGCAGTGAAATGAGATGGATGGAGGAGGGGGGGGAGGGGGGGGGGGGGTGCGAGAAAATGGAGCACCTTTCCTTTCTGTGGCGGGGATGATGAAGGGAGCGGCGGAGAGGAAGACGACCACAGAAAGCTTCCACCGATTCACATTGCGTGTTCCGGCAGAGCAACTAATAAGAATTAACAATTAATGATAATCCATATTTTATCATCACAGTAAATCAATGGGGGGAAGGGGGAGGGGGCAGCATTTTCACCAACAGCTCTCCCTTTCTGCTGATCGATAGGAGCTAATGTGTCAAACACAACATTGGAGTTATTCAGCGTGATTTAGTGCTTATCTCCGCCGCGGCGTGTGGGCGTCTGCCTTAAATTACACCCCGACGAAACCACGAAGGAACAAAACCACTCCTCTGCATAAGTGAGATTAGAGTGAGCCGCTATCTGTGTCTGTTATTAGGATTGGGTTTGTGAAGAAGGGGAGAAAAAAGAAGTAGTAAAAAAAAAAAAAAAAAACGCCAGAGAAGATGCTGCATGTGCAATTAGTGGCTGAGGCAGCCGAGCGTGCAGACGGGAGCTTCAGCTGGACTCCTGACTTGTTCGACTCGAACGGAGCGTCTGAAAGGCCCGGCGCTCACCGGGGGCCACGAGCGGACCAATCGGAGTGGTCGTGCGTTCGGGGGCGCAGGACTGTGAGCGGTGGGGCGGGGCGGGGGGCGGGGGGGGCTCACGAGCAGCAGATGTTTGTGAGGACACAGATGTAGCGCAGGGCGCCCCAGTCGCTCGACAAGGCCGGGAGCATCCATCAACGTTTACCTCGTCATGAGGCGCGATGGCGTGGCAAATTAATGGCATTTAGCGCCCCCACCCCCCAACCCCCACCCCCCCACCCCGCCGGGATCGAACACGCGCCACCGGTGTCTCATGCTGGATTCCAGATCAAAGAACATGAGGTATGTTTCTCAGCAAATATAAAGAGGTCTAAAGTCACAATCTGGACAATATATATGACATGACCCTGAGGTCGGCGCCACTCGTGCATCATTCTCAAGTAAAAAAAAAAACGTGAAGCTTCAGTGACGTTTTGGACGTCGGTTAACGGTGAACGCAGAAACTGAACACACAACTTCTTTTAAAACGACTTCGAGGGTGGAAATTGTGAAAATGCTGAAAACACGCCCTCATGCTGTGCGTGCAACTGCAGTAGGTCGCTCTTCTGCACGTGCTCAGTCGACTCGCGGTTCATATTCTCCTGGACTCGGTAGCTTTATAGTCGACAGTCGCCGTAAAAACAATCCAACTCGGTCGTCTGTCCGTACGAATGTCCGTGTTCTCTTATCGATAATGGCTTTCATGTAGTATTCTCTGCACGCGTGTGTGTGTGTGTGTGTGTGTGTGTAGTTTCATTACAAAAACAACCAACAGCTCCAACTTGTGGCCTAGCATACGAGCTACATCGTTTTCAGCGTTTCTACAAAACCTCCGTGAAACAAAAACGATGCGTTTTCACTTTAATTGTTGTCGCATAAATGCGGTCTAAGAATTGCACTAACGATAAAGACATGCCCCCCCCTCCCCTCCCCCCACCCCCACCCTGCTGTGACAAAACTTTGTTAACCAATGAGCTGCAGCTCTCTGCATACAGTCTGGATTGAAACCATTAAAAAAAAAAAAAATCGTATTGCTGTCAAAAGCCAACAGATCAGAAAGAGGTTGAGATTTTTCTTCTCTTTTTCCACATTCATGTAAACATCTTTTTATTTTTTTTTCCTGCGATGCTTCGGGGAGCTTCAATAAAACAACAAGCGCAGCCGTTCACTTTTCTGCGAGGGATCTGACACGACGGGAAGAGCCGATCTCTCTCCTGTGTAGACATAAAACATGACACACTTTCAAAGTTCATTAGCCCCGTCTGGTTAAGATGCAGATGCCACGGAGGAAACAGAATAAACAAACTGCTGCAAACACAGACGTCAAATATTGTCAGGGCGTATTGCGGGAGACTGAAGAGTCTGCAGGAGGGTGAGATGAGGAGACGCCGCTTTATTACAGGTTCGTTCGCCGTCGTCGATTAAAACCAGGAATCTGAAATAGATTTGTTCACAAATACGCACGTTGTGTCGCTCTTTTTTTTAAAACAGATGAAGAGACAGCAGAGGTGGTGCTGGCATGATCACGTCGGGAGCGGCGAGGGAGGGCCGGCGCGACAACGGAGGCAATCTAATCAATCGCTCCGGCTTAATGCGAAGGGATGCGGCAGATCCCGGGAACACCTGGACGGCCTGACGGCGCGGCGGCGCCGTCCGTCTGCAGAGCGACGCCTTCAAACGCAGCAGATGCTCGGCTCCGCCTTCAAACGGGATCCACCTCCGCCGAGCGTTAATTGTGTGCGAGGCGTTTGGCCGACGTGGAGGTGAGACATCCGCGGCTCCAACCGGCACCGCATGCATCGATCGGCGCATCGTGATCCCCCCCCCCCCCCCCGACGCAAATTGGTGGGAAGATCACGCAGCCCTGCTCACCTGCAGAAACATTTACTAATTTACTACGTATATCCCCCTCACATCAAAGGCAAAACGCGCCGACGCGGTAGCCGGATCCGCACTTAGTTGGTGTACCACCTCCCCTCCCCCCACCACCCCTCCCCCACCCCTCCCCTCCCCCCACCCTCCCGACCACTGAAGTGAGAGGAGCTGATATACGAGTGTTGAAATGCAGCAGCGAGGTGCGAGGAAGCTGAAAGGTGAGACGCGTGAAGGATAAAAAGAGTTGCCAGTGCGTGGAAACACATGCTGCTGCTGCATATATATGTGTGTGTGTGTGTGTGTGTGTGTGTGTGTGGGGGGGGGGTTTTGTTCTACTATACTTGGTGGGGCCCTCGACCTGATAGCACACTAACTACAAAAAAAAAAGATGACGGAAGTCAAAGAAATACTGTTTAGAGTGAGGTAACCACTTCCAGCAGGGGAAATCAAACATGAGGCCCGATTACGGCGCCAGATTAGCGGTTCCCGACCCACTCCAGATGAACTCCGGCTCCACGAGGCCCCCGGAACGAAAACCAGTTTGACACGGCTGAGTTGCAACATCGCCGGGAACACGAGGGCGGGGAAATTAATGCCACTCGATGTTTGATCCCAGAAGACTTAGAAACAGACCAAGCCTCTGCGTGTGTGTGTGTGTGTGTGTGTGTGTGTGTGTGTGTGTGTGTGTGTGTGTGTGTGTGTGTGTGTGTGTGTGTGTGTGTGTAACTAGCTGTATAGTCAGTGTATATGTGAGTTACTGTGTTGTGTGTTTTGCATATGATGGTGTGTGTGCAAAATAGACTATACTGTGGTTTTGTGTGTGTGTGTGTGTGTGTGTGTGTGTGTGTGTGTGTGTGTGTGTGTGTGCATCTGTGTGCTGTATAGTCAGTGTATATGTGAGTTACTGTGTTGTGTGTTTTGCATTTGTTGGTGTGTGTGCAAAATAGACTATACTGTGGTTTTGTGTGTGTGTGTGTGTGTGTGTGTGTGTGTGTGTGTGTGTGCATCTGTGTGCTGTATAGTCAGTGTATATGTGAGTTACTGTGTTGTGTGTTTTGCATATGTTGGTGTGTGTGCAAAATAGACTATACTGTGGTTTTGTGTGTGTGTGTGTAACTAGCTGTATAGTCAGTGTATACGTGTGACGTGTGTTACTGTGTTGTGTGTTTTGCATTTGTTGGTGTGTGTGCATAATAGACTATACTGTGGTTTTGTGTGTGTGTGCGTGTGTGTGCATGTGTATAACTAGCTGTATAGTCAGTGTATACATGTGTTACTGTGTTGTGTGTTTTGCATTTGTTGGCGTTTGTGCATAATAGACTATACTGCGGTTTTGTGTGTGCGTGTGTGTGTATAACTAGCTGTATAGTTAGTGTATACGTGTGTTATTGTGTTGTGTGTTTTGCATTTTTGTGTGTGTGTTTCTGGCCTTGCTCTCTGATGCAGGCGAGGAACTATAACAGATTCTACATAAAAACAAAGACGGACAAAAAGAAAAAACAAGATCCAAACAACAGTTTGAGGTGAAGATCTTCAGGGTGAGGCGGAACGGAGGACTGGTGGGGCGGTTTTTCCTCTTTTTGGAACAAAAAATAAATAAAAAATACACCTCCTGCTTGAGGGCATGAAGATAAATTCAGAGGGAGAGGATGTGGTGCTGTTGGGGAAACTGTTCCCCGAGCCTTTTCGGACCACCTGCCTTTCCCACAGGAAACATCCGTCTCTCTGCGAGAATCCAATTAACTTGGAGCAGACCTTATCACAAGAGCAGAGACCGTCCTTGTCTTTAACTGAAAGGGAAACCGAAACCAACAAATACAGGAAAAGACTGAAATACTTTCAATTTCTTTCTTTCTTTTTTTTTTTTAAAGGTAAACTATACATCCGATTCTGTGACTAATGAAAAGACTTGAGTTTTCTCAACAAGTGAATCTGCTATTGACCTTCATTTAACACACAGTCCCCAGTGGTCGAACAGAGTGCAAGGAAAATTAAAGTAGGTCAATGTATGTGTAATGGAAGTCATAGAAACACATTATAAATCCATATAATGCTTCTGAAAGAAGCGAGAATTCAATATACTGTGACCTCTATGACACACACACACACACACACACACACACACACACACACACACACACACACACACACACACACACACACACACACACACACACACACACACACACACACACACACACACACACACACACACACACACACACACTGGTGCCGACACAAAACAAAAGGGAACGTTATAATACCACACATCAACACGCACAGCAGGGAGCCACCGCTTGAACACGACTCGTCTTGAATTCCCCCCCCCCCCCCCCTAAAATCATCAATCAAGCCTCATCAGACTTTAACTCCACAAGTCCAACAATAAATAGCGCATCGCCCGGAATTCAAGCGTGTGTGCACCCGGGCCTGAATCCGACACCTCCGTGGCTTTTAATGCGCCAATCAAAAAGGCATGACGGCGCTGCATGGTGCTGAGAGGAGCAGCCTGAGACCCCCCCCTCCCCCCCACCCCCCCACCTCCCCAGGGCCCAGGCACAGAGAGTTCACGGCAGCTCGGGCAAAGTGGGGCGCACACACACACACACACACACACACACACACACACACACACACACACACACACACACACACACACACACACACACACACACACACACACACACACACACACACACACACACACACACACACACACACACACACACACACACACACACACACACACACATACACACTCACACTCACACACACACACACACCCTATAGAGACATTGACTTGCATCAATTTCCTGCAGAATCACTCTGATCAGCCGACTAGCTTCCGTACTTAAAGTCCTAAACCCTGTTTATGCAATGTTTCAAGTCAAAACACATCATCGTTGGATTTATTTTCATTTTGAAAATATTTGGCTTTTTCCTAACGTTTTGAAAACAATGTCCGTTTACATGGAAATGGCAAAAAATGCTGAAAAATATGTCGTTTTCATGTTGGGACACTGGTTGTTGCCGTCGTTCGCTTTTACAATTAGACCACACATAAGCGCATGCAGAGGACCGTACGTTATGAACATGAACCGTTGTGCACGTGCTCAGCAGCAGCAGAAGTGTTTTGAAAAAGTTTCATTTTCCCCGTTTCCGTGCAGATAGAGTCGGAGCATTTTCCAAAAGCGTCACCTTGGGAGCCGTATTCTAAAAGTGGTGTTTTGAGTGGCTCAGGCGTGTAAACGGAGCCTCAGTCTGAAACGCGTCGACGTGGAACCTCCTGTCCTCACAGAGTCCCCAGCAGGTGTGTGTGTGTGCAGTCAGTGCCGGTCCCCACCACGATATAAAAACAAGGTCACCAACACACAGACGTGTTTTCTGGTGACGTCCGTGTGCGAGGACCCGGAGTCGTCCGGGGTCGAGGCCTGTTCGATGCGAACACTCCCGAGTCACTGCACGTTCTCTCCTGCATCCCTGACGGGATCACGGAAACACCCCGTCAAATTCTCGCTTCCCCTTTTCCCCCCGTGTTTATCACACTCCCCTCTTTTCACAGCTCGCTCTCGCCTGCATCACACATGTCACGGCCCGGCGCATTAAGACAGCAGCAGCAGGTCTGAACAGGCTCCGGCGGCTCCCCCAACACTCTCTACTCCAGCACGTACGGCACACCATTCAATATCTTGTCTTTATGCGTGCCGCTGTCGCTCAGGAGGAGACGTCGGAATACTTGGCCGGCGCCACCCCATTCATCCCACGCCCTCAAAACCCCCTTCCTTCCTCCCTCGCACTGAGCCCTGAGTGACACCGGGTGAGGAATGTAGATTGTCTGCCTTTGGCTAAAAGCAACAAAATAAATGCTAATGAAGGTGCCATTAGGGATTGTTAACCAGAATGTGGACGTTCCTCAGATAAAAACCCTGCTTGTTTGTCCCGGGAGAAGAAAATATCAGTGAATGTACCATAATTAGGGGATTGGGGTAAACTGGGGAGACAAGTGGTTTTATTTTCCACCAGGGCTTTTGGGGGGGGGGGGGGGGGTGGGAGTGAAATCCAGTCACGTGGAAGAGAGTGCATTGAATATGAACAGTCGAAGCCGACAAATGCTTTTCAAGGTGTCACCACTCACCCCCGAAGACTTGCCCCGCCCCCTGCCGGACCACCATAATACCCCTCGGTGCGCACGGCGACAACAGTCTATGGATAAATAATGCCGGTCCCTGAAGCAGAAGAAATCCGAGATGCCGAGGACCTCACAGGTTGGTTTCTTCAAAACAAGTCAATCCAACATCCATCCCTTCCCCCGATACGCTCTATTCAGCTCCGTCGTGGGGCGCCAGAGGGGATCCAGCCGAATACCGATGAGAGCCGGTTACACCGTCGACGGGCAGCGACTCCATCACTTTACAAAGACTCGCATTTTACACCTCGGAGCACTTTAAGAGACAGCGAATAACCACAAATATGTTTTTGGATTATTTGAGGAAAAAACACCAGAAAGGAGAGAGAAACGCCTCCAACCAGAGCAGGACTGAGTTTGTGAAGCGAGCGAAACAAACTGCTGAACTAGACGAGTCAAACATGAGGCCCGTGGGCCAGAAGTGGTTCGCGAAGAGGCTCCAGTACAACGAACACAACGCCGAGACCCAAAGCCGTGCTGTATTGATGAAAACGGGTATAATGCAACAGCTTTAAGAAACTTTTTTTTTTTTACTTGTCACTGTTTTCTGTACAAGAAGATTCCATTAGAACAGGGGCGTCAAACTCATTTTAGTTGAGGGGCCACATCAACCTAACCTGATCTCTGGAGGGCCAACAAGTCCAACATCACATATTAAACTGCAGATATGGACAAATGCAAAGTCTTTCCTTGTTTTGATCCTTTTGCAAGGATTTGCCAGTATATTCTGAAATATACATATTAAAGGAAATTAGATATATTTGCAAAAAAAAAAAAAAACACAAAAAACCCCTCAGTCACCTGTATCTGGATATCGTATTTTTATTCAGAATTAAAACAATTTGTCATCATCTGGAATTTTTTTTTACTTTATGTGTCTAAAGTATCACTTCACATAAGTTGGACTCGTTGTTTTATTGTGAAAGGTGTTGTGTTGTGTGACCTCCACAGATTGCATTAATGTCGGCGGTCAAATTCTGACCAAGGGCGGTTTTGAATGTCATTTTTGCCAATCTAGTGTTTTTAGATCAGCCTCAGTCAGTTTTCATTTTTATACTTAAAAAAAAAAAAAAAAAAAAAATCACATGGCAGCCGGATTAGATCCTCTGGCGGGCCGCTTCTGGCCCCCGGGCCGCATGTTTGACACACCTGCATTAGAACTAACTTTATGTTGAGACTAGATTAATTTTCTGCAATAATCATTTGGTTTTGTGAAACTACGGACATTTTCCTCACGTACACTCACAGCAAAGAAAAACTTAGAGCTGAAAATGAGTTTGACACGACGAGACTGAAGCATCGTGCATCCATTGTGAAGACAGGTCACGGTGACATCGGGAGAGACAAAGGAATCGTATATTCTTGTTTCCCGCAACTTCCTTCAGCTAGTTGAAGTGAATCTGGAGCCACGAATCCACAGGCCGAGTAAGAATCTTTTCCTGGGTCGACCTCGGAATCTCTGTCCAGCGGGGGGACGCATCGATCCATCCCAATGGCAATAATTCGGAATTTTATGAAAAGCGAGAGGCCTGGGCCAATCGGCTCATGAAAAGTCATGTCCAAATGATTTAAAAATAATAATTTTGTGAGTCTATACTTAATAAAAAAGAAAAAGAACAGGTGTTGAGACCAGTGTCCTTGAATCTGAAACAAACTCTTAAGCAGACGGGCCGCCGTCAATCTGGAATAAAAACTTTTCCCACTCCGGTTTGACTCTTTCTGCCCATCCTGTGTGTCTAATGAATGCAGAGGTGCTTTTCAAAAGAGACCCCCGAGGCACAGGTAGCCCCCCCCCCCCCCCACCTCCACCACCCCATCCGAAAAAGAGAGAGAAAAGAAGAAAGAAAAAAAAAAGCTGCAAGAGTCAACTCTTTCAGGGTTCAAAAGCCTTATGAAGCCCAATTCAGCTTTGAAAGATGCTTCAATATGAAAAAAAAGAAAAAAAAAACCCCACGCTGCCTCATGCATGCTCGCGCTCAGACCGGCGTCGGGACGTGAAAAGACGAGGTGCGATTCGCAACAGCGGCTCAAAAAACAACGTGGGCGTCTCTGTAAAGACACACAAGGAGGGAGACGTGGACGGCGAATGCCAATGAGGGGTGGGGGAGGATAAACAACACGCTCTCCATGCAGTCGGGACTCTTTTTTTATAATATGCAGATTAAGTGAAGCCGTGAGAGTGATGGATCGGCGCCGGCCAAAAACTTCTCAGCGCTTTCCCCAGCTAACTGTTTTTGTTGTTGTTGTTTACACCTGGAGAGTTGTTGCCGCCTGCATAAAACTGGAAATGACTGCATAAGCGATCCATATGAAACCCCGCCGGAATGTGTGACAATAAATGTGAAGTCTGTTCCAGTTTTTTACGCAATGACACCAGTTGAAAACATAAAATCGCAGAGTACAACTCCAGAATTAAGTCGAAATGGTCGAAGTAATTTGGTTGATAAGATCTGAATTCGCAGTGGAAAACTGCTGCTTCAGATGGAGTCTCATGCTTTTCTTTTTTCCCCCCCCTCTCTCTCTCTCTCTCTGTGTTTTTTTTCAAAGCAGAGCCCCTCATTTAGTCATTACATTCCACTTTCCTGCCAAAACACACAAATACAAGTATCATTACTGTTGGGTTGCACTCGGGGACTGAATGATGAGGATTCAAAGCTCGCAGATACGAAAGGCTGGCGGAGGAGTGGAGGCTTGGCGCCGTCACAGTCGACCGCGGGCGCAATTTTAACCCCTTAATGACCCAAGAGAACAACCACGATCATGAACTTTTCCGATTTTGCACACCTCCAATAATACCTACAGCGCCGTGCAGGAAGCTAGCTAGTAGCTCACCGCTAAGGTCTGCTAGCTCGCACCCGAAGCTAAAAGTTGCAGCGTCACTGCGCATCGTTGGACAAAAATTGCTCAAGATAACCAGGAAATAGACCCTCCTCCGCCCCCTGGTGTTATGGTGGGGAACTACTTCATTAAAGCCTCGACGCAGAGCTCCCCTGGCGGAGGGACGGTGTCGAGGCTACAAGCAGCTGACGCAGTAGGACGCTTTTGAAACATCAACGCGGGGGGCATTTTGAGAAACCCTGATCAAGAGGATATCCTCAACCGTGCTGCTAGAGATGATAAATGTTTAATTTGCGATCATTATTGCAGTGAAAACCTGCTAAATGAGTGAAGTTTGGACTAAAAAGGCTCCGACTGATCGCACTGATGAACTTGTTGGGGGGGGGGGGGGGGGGGGGGGCAATTGAAAATTGTAAAGATCCCCAAATTATGCTCGTCACGTTGAAGTGGGCCATTTAGAGCAGATGGCAGCGAAACACCTCGAACCGACCAAACCACTCCAGCTGATTATAGCATGTCATGCTAGCAGCCAAATTCTCTCCGAACGCCACGATCCGCCACATCCTCCGGGGTCGGCGGGCGAGCAGGCGGGGGCGCCGGAGCACGGCGAGTTCGGGGGAAGTCATTACGCACAAAAGAGGTTCATCTTCATCTGCTGAATGCAGCAGTCAATTATCGCTCTCATTAGAAGGCGGCGGTTGCGGCGGCGCGGCGGCGAAACAGGCCCCGGTTCAACTGGACGCTGCACTTTCATTTCGGAGAAAAAATCGTCTCCTGGCGTTTCCATTCTCCCTCCAAGACACCGCGGGGGAAACACACAACCTGGCGCCGGCGCCAGAGCCAAGAGCCAAATACATCAGGATCCCGTCCGAGGATGTGTTTTGTTCCGACAGGAGAGATCTGATTCTCCTGGATGTTTCCGACCTCGCAGGTTCGCAGCGCCAGCAAGAGCAAAGCTCTTCCGCCGGTGAACGCAGGCGACCTGACACCAGCCTGCACTCCCACTCACAATCTGGTTTAAACACTTGGCGACGACAGCGCTGACATTTCCTGGCCATCGTTTGGCACTAAACCGTTGTAGAGACTGTTGCCAAGCTCTCGTATAAAAAAGCCAAAGTAACAGACGAAGGAGTTCCAACACGTCGTCCATCACGGAGGCTCGTCATTGTAAACTGCGTCTCGCTACGTCTATTTCCGAGGAAGAATAAAATAACGGTTCAGCTTCAGGACACTGATGGATGCAATGGGTTTTAGTATTTACATCCAAGTTCAGGAGCTTCCCGGGGAACCGTTTGTACGGCAACGTAATTTTTTGTGACGTGGCGATAGAAACATTTACACTGCCACGTTTTCAAAAGCGGGAGAGACACGGAAAACGATGTCGTTACCATGCCAGGCTACAAGTTGGCGCCGTTTTTCGTCTTTGCGAAAGATAAAAGTACAGGGACATTTATGTGGAACACCAAGTTGGATTGTTATTACAGTGACTGTCAAAATAAAACTACTAAGTCCCAGAAAGCGTTGGTTTTCAGTGCTTGTTGCGGAAACACTGCGATAGACGGGCTCCTAAAGCCACGTCTTTTGATTGACACTGGCACAGGCTCCGCCCCCTCGCACCCCGATAACCAATCACATCAAAGAAAACACTGGCAACACCGAATCTGAACTGTCTTCAGTGCTGAAGATCTGCGCTTCACTCAAATATTAGTTGCAGTGGTTGCAACTCTCCAGTCTGAAGGTTTTCGACCCAACGATCCAAAAAAACAGGCATTTGAGCGGAAGTGCTGACTCGTAGGCGTACGGACGGGAAGGAGCCTTGTCAAATGTGACAAATCACCAAAAAGAAGGGTGCCGTGATTCCATTTTCATCACATCGAAAAGCACAAGCGGTTACATTAAAGAAAGAAAAGAAAAGAAAAGAAAAGAAAAGAAAAAGCAAGCAGCTCAGAATAATCCAGCGTTACTACATGTGTGGTTCACAGTCAGCACTTCAGCATTAGCATTGTGCTAATATGGACAAATGACATGTCGCACACAATGGAAAGATTATGAGAATGTATAAAGAGAATTAATTACACTGGTGTGATTCCCATGCACACACACACGTGCACACACACACACTAAAGTGCACACACACACACTGAGGTGTCTGGAGAGTAGAGATAGGGGCCGTCTCCATCAGCCTCTCCACCCACCCAGAGGACCTAATCAGTCAGTGAATACACGTAAAATGGAGGCCGTCGTCTACCTCCAACCTCCCGACACTTTCCTCCCGCCGTCATCCTCCAGAGTGGGGAAAAAAAAAAAAGAAGAAGATGGATGTTTCCCTACAGCTCCATCCTCACCGGAGATATCCCACAGTCTTGTTTCTTTAGAGCTCAACCATACTTTTTTTTAAAAATATATTTCCACCTCACATTCCTGTTTTTTTTCTTTTCCCAGGACTTTCTCCTCCAAAGTGTTGGATTTCAACCCAAAATGTGATGGATGCGCCTCGGCAGGAGAGGGTTCATCCACATCGGGAGCCACCGTGACCCCCCGACCCCGCCTTCCCATGGTTCAAACCGTTCGTCATGGCAACGACCGCGGCGCTCAGCAGCAAGGCAGCATGTGATTGGTCATAAAGAGAGAGAGCGAGCGAGCGAGCTTGGCGTGGACAGAGACCGAGCCAGGTGAGTGTCGTAAAAAGTAACGGGACTCCTAAAAATCGTTTTTTTCATAGCAATACTTCCTGGCATTTCATCGTCCTTTACTCCGTCTGAGCTGAAACTACAGAAATTATAGATGGAAATCCAAGTCTGGTTTCCTCTTCTTGTTTTAATTGGCCACAACAACAAGAGGAAAAGTGCACATAGCAGCAGTTGTTCAGGTCCCAGTGGGCCCAGCGGCTCGCTTAACTTCTCCCTTTTCATCCATATATTCATACCGGGAGCTGAAATTACGACATATTTGTTCTGACAGACGTCCAGAGCGCCGTGACGCAGCGAAAACAACCTGCCGCGCCAGTTGGGTAATAGTTTCTCAGCCACGGCGAGAACGTTCCTGCTCGTCATGACGAGTGCGGGGAGAAGCTGCCTGATGCATTATTCAGGAATTTAAAAAGGACAAACGCGGTCATAACGTCATTCCTCCACAGCAGGTTTGGCAGGAGGCGTCCAGACCTCCAGCAGCTCACAAATTAAAAGCCGGAGCGAGACGCCGTCTGGAATCTGGAGCAGAGCTGAGAAACGCTTCAAGCGAAGATTTTATTGATTTTGTGTTTTTCATTCCACAAGAAAGTTTTGCGTTTACACAGAAATGGCAGAAACGCTGATAAACAACGTGGTTTTTATGTAAGGTTGTGCTCTAACAACACGCTGTGGGCGAGAACAAGGTACTTGGTACTTTTATTTTGACAGTCACAGTAACAACAATCCAACTTGGTCGTCTTGTCCTCTACAATATCTGTGTTACTCCTGATTGTAAATGTTTTCATCAGTTCTTCTGGAAACGGACCTTGTTTTGGAAATGCTGCCGTGTAAAACGCAAAACTTTTTCCCCGAAACTAAACATTTTTCATTTGTTGTCACGCAAAATGGGGCCAAGTTACGTTGATTGATTTTTTTTTAATTGATTTTCTGTTTTTCATTCCACAAAAAAGTTTTGCATTTACGCAGAAGCTCTGACAAACAACGTGGTTTTTATGTAAGGCTGCGCTCTAACAACACGCTATAGGCGAGAACACTTCTACTGCACGTGCACAAGGTACTTGGTCCTTTTATTTTGACAGTCACCGTAACAACAATCCAACTTGGTCGTCTTATCCTCTACTATATCTGTGTTTTTTTTACCCAAAACCAAATATTTTTCATTTGTCGTCACACAAAACGGGGCCGAGGTACTTTTTAAAATGTAGATGTTTAGTTTGCCATCAAAACTGAAGTGGCAGAACGAAGATTCAGTCCACTTTTAATTTTTTTAACTATTCGTGCATGAAAAAGCGATGGAATGATTTAAGAATAAAGAGTTTTAGTTTTTAAAAAGCAGCTAAAAGTGAACACATCTCACGTCATGTTGTAGTTTATCAGTAAACTTTTCTTTTTCATCATGTTGACGACTGCATCCTAATTAATTTCATTAGATATGAAAAGGTGAATAATGTTTGGGGTTTTTTTGGGGGGGGGGGTCCTGAACCCAGAGCAGCTGCGACTCACCCAACAAGCCTCGACAAGTGTTTATAATCTGGCCTCAGAGAGACTTTAATCAGGCTGTGAGTGTTTAATCCTGTTTAAAAAGGCCAGCGCCATCAGGGAGCACAGATTCCACAAAGTGGTTGATGTGGTTCGCGGGAATATTCGAGTCGTGTTCCAAACTCACAATTCTGGTCGAGGAGGAAGACTCCGCGGTTACCTACCGGAGCGTTCTGCAGCTTTCCGGCAAAACACATCAAGCTGTCCACACGATGGAAATAAATAAAAGTGACGGGTGTGATGAGGCTTCTCGTATTTCTGCATCGTGCATCGAGACGTTCTCAGATTTTTGAGGCTCTTTGCACCACATCAATGAAGAATAAAAAATAAAAAAAAACCCACTGGAATCTGGGCATTTCCTGGATATCTTATCTTCATTATGAGTAAAATTAACATTATTATACGCAATGCGGGAATTAGAACAGCTTTGTTTTTTACTGCTGTTCACTGAGTAGCCATTAAGACAGAGAGCTGGTGAAGAAATTCAAGATTTGACTGATGCGTCGCTTATCAAATCATTCAATTCACAGATTTTTGATGAGAGATATTTAAAGTCCTAGTGAAATGTAAAACACGACTTTGCAAAAAACGATAGTTGGGATACTACTTATAAGGTTCCTCCGACTCTGCCCCACCACTGTTGTCGCATAACAAAGTTATTCGAATTTTGAATCTCCAGCCGACGAAATCTGTTGTGTTTACATTGGCTTGCGTTGTTTCCCTCTTAAATATTGAAGTTTTTACAGTGTTTTGAAGTTATAGTCGGCGTTTTATGAGCCTCGACGAAAGATTGAGCCTGGAAGAGACTGAGAGGAGAAAAGGAGCACGGGCGGCTAGCGGCTAGCAGCTAGCGGGAGCCGCTAGCTCGGGCTCGAATGTTAATTTCACTAGGACTTTAAACTGAGCGGGAGAGACTGCGACTAAAAACTTTCCTCGCGTTTTGTGCGCTCCGACTGCATCTCCATGGAAACGGGGGGGGGGGGGGGGGGGGGTATGGACTAAAAACGGAAAGTGGACGAATTAATTCCTCCTGAGAATTTGAATCGTCCAACTTCTCCTGGAGCCAGTTTCTCTCCTCGAACTCCCCCGGCTGGAGTTTTGTTTATTTTATTCCACAATAAGCGAACAGGAAGTGTCATAACGGAGCCGTTCTGCCCCCCGTCATTATGTCGTCACGTGTCACTCTGAGCGCCGCATTCGCATTTCCGACACGCCGGCTTGGAGAGAAAAAACAACAACTGCTCATTTAGTGGCGACGTGACGCGTGGAGACGGGCGTGACGAGATGAAGATCACTGGCTGCTGGATTGAACTTAAAACAGGACGAAAGAGAAAAGATTGTTGTTGTTTTTTTTGTTTGTTTTGTTGCAGTGGACATAGCTAAAGGTCTCTGACACACAAAAACAATAAAAAACAAACCATGAAAGGGGGAAAACAATGACATGAGGTTGATGCATTTCTTTCTGGGAGTTCCTCTGAGAACGAGAGGTGGGTTTTTTGTTGTTGTTGTTGTTTTTGAGATTTATTACTTTACATTTTGATGCTTTATGACTCCAGCCGCTGTGGAGATGTGTGTGTGTGTGTATATGTGTGTGTGTGTGTGTGTGTGTTGCACTGAAAGGACAATAAAGACTGCACAAAGTAAAAAAAAAAAGAAAAGACAGGCTGTGTTTTCTGCTATTTTTTCCTTTGTTTCTGTTTATTTCAATCAGGATGACTTCGGCACACTAACATCAAAAACCGGGTTATTAATAAGAGGGGGGATTATTTTCCCTCCACCGACTCGCGGCACATTATCAGACAGGAAACTTCTCACATTTTGAAATCAACACATGCTAATAACCAAGTTTAAGGAGTGTGACTAATATTGA
Organism: Blennius ocellaris; assembly: GCF_963422515.1. Lineage (NCBI taxonomy): Eukaryota > Metazoa > Chordata > Actinopteri > Blenniiformes > Blenniidae > Blennius > Blennius ocellaris. The sequence continues at coordinate 34,337,482 of NC_137650.1, read as the reverse complement.
CAATATGACAATTAGAGCGGTGCCTGAAGCTTGAAGAGCCTCAGTTCAGCTGCTTGAAGAAAGTTGGACAGCCATAAAAGGCTCCTCCTTTTTTTTTATTTTATTAAAAATGTTTTCCTGACCCATTTACTAGAAGGGCTTTTATTTCAGTTTGAATTGAATAATTGAAGACGCAGTGGTTGCAGACGATGGTTCCAACTCGGTGCAATCAGGGGAGGGGAAATGCATGTTTATGAAAAACGCAGCGGAAAACGGTAGAAAAACACAACTTTTCTGAAGCGTTTTCACCTGAAATGCTTGTTTTGTAAATTGTTCGTCCTGCGGATTGTTTGAAGTAGTAGTTATAAATATATATAAAAGCAAAGTTTGCCAATTTGAATATACGCCAAACAAATTGGGAAATTTTAACAGTGAATAAATCAACTCATGTCGCGTGTATGCTGATGATCTTATCCTAAATAATAACAGGAACCAGGATATCCAGCCTGAAGAACCAGAAAAATCTCTAAATCCACACTATATATAAACGTACGCACTGCAAATGAGCATAAACGTGACAATAGGGAAGCCAAGAAAGATCTGAGACGACCCAAAAAAGGTCATATTTTATAAAGAAAACCAAACAATTTCTCATTTTTCCCTTAAAAAAAAACAAAAAACAAAAAAAAAAGACTCACGTCAAAGAAATACAACAAAGCAAATCTCCTCAGCGTTGAAAGGAAACTATGGCTGACAGGTCGACGGCGTTACGTCACGTTAGTCTGCCGCATAGAGACAGACCGTGATTTCACCTTGAAGCCTTCTGGACCAAAGACTCTTATAAATATTTCTGTTTGCCTGCAGAAGGAGGGCAAAACATCTCCGATTCAGAGGAATCACCGAGGATTACATCAGCCTTTCCTCCTCCACACGCAGACATCACTGGTTTCTATTAACCACCAAAAACTGACAGCACGAAAGTCGGGTAGATTACCAGTTCACAAAGTAGATTTCAAATTTAATTTAATTTAATAAAACAACAACTACCAAATGAACAAAAAAACCTATAAATTTACGCTAAATGCCCAAAACACCAGATTCAGTTAAAGATACAACAGGAAGGAAAGAAAAAACAATACATTAAATTAATCAAAGGTCAAAAACACCATAGAAACTATGAATCCAAACGCAGCGACTCATTTGTTGCTGTTAAAATCACGTCGACGTTCAATATGAGAAGTTTGCGACTTAATCAAGTGTCTCTGACAAAATTGACGCAATCGTCTCCCCCCATTAAAAACCAGATTAAAATACATCAAAAGGGGGATTAGAGTCTGTGCCGACCCCCCACCAACACTGAAAAAAAAAAGAAAAAGAAATCCTCCACGGGGCGTCTGCTGATATCAGAAGCCTGGATGAGCGGCGACACGAGGAGCGTTCAGGATGTTTGGTTATCGCCGAGCCCTTCAGCTGGGAGACGTCAACATGAGGGGCGTCGAGGAAACGCTGGCGGAGGTGGGAGGAGCCTTATCTGCATGCGGGGGGGTGGAGGGGGGGGGGGGGGGGTTGTTTACACGAGGAAGGCGCTCAAAGTCACCAATTGGAAACGGCTCCCGACAAGAAATCTTTTCGAAAAACCGAAATCCGAGTCCGTCGCCGTGGAAACGGGGCTAAAACACGACTGCCACTGCCCACTCGCGCAAATAAATGCTTCATTCTGCACGTGCTCAGTAGAGGGACGATGATAACATTTCCTCCACAGTGTCGTGACTCCCCGTCTATATTGTCCTGGGACTGGGTACTTTTATTTTGACAGTCACTGTATTAACAACCGCTTGTCGTCGGTCTACACGAATGTCCTCGTGCTCACATTGTTGATGTTTATAGTGTTATTCTTTGTGTGTGTGTGTGTGTGTGTGTGTGTGTGTGTGTGTGTGTGTGTGTGGTTTCATTACAAAAAAAAACAAACAGTGCCAATTCCTCATTCTACATGCAAACGACATTGTTTTCAGCACTTTTGTCGTTTCCATGGAAACGGACGTCATTTTCAAAAAAGTGGGGCTCGTGACGTCCTGGCCATCACCGATGTAAACCACTCAGTCTTTCTCTAGGATTTCTCCACCCCCCCCCTCTCCCCCCCCCCCCCCCCTCCTTTTCTCTTGCAGAGAGTCAACCAGAATACAGACGAGTTCAGCCCACCGGGCCGCACTCCTCTTTCCTCTTCCCCCTTTCATCTCGGCTGCCTCAGTATCTGACTGAGGCCCAAACACACACAGCGAGGACGCAGAGGGACCGGAGACGCCGGGACAGGACTGAGACGACGACGCAAAAAAGAGAAAAGAATAAAGAAGAACAAAATGTCTCCACAACCATAACACTTCATTTTATTAACCCTCTTATGAGGAAGACGCTTTCATTAAATATCATTTCATGGTTTCCAGGTGTGCGTTGACAGATATTACTTTTAATATCTGTCAAACGTTTTACTATTACTATAAATATTACTATAAAGTGTCGTACTGTCGACGTCCCAGCATAGGGGTTCTAAACATAAGGCCCGTGGGACAAAGACCGGCCCACGAGACGTTTCAATCCGGCCGTCAAACCAGCAAGCAAATCAAATCAAATCAAGATCTGAAAGAAAACATTAAAATAAAAATGTATTTTAACTCATTTCCTTTTACTAGCAGACGCAGCTTCACACTGAGATCAGTGACGCTGCTTCTAAACGACTGATCTTCGTACACAAGATACATAAAGATGCTGAAGAAAACATTAAACGACAATATGAAATGTGATTATATCACATACGAACCGAAGCATAAAACCATCACTGCCTTTACCTCGGCTGCTTAAAGGTGTAAGGCTCAACTAATTGAAATGCAAGTCGAGTAAACAACAACAACAAAGTCTGAATGGTAAACGATGATTCCCCGCAGCAGGTGAACCTCACAGCCGCCCTTCTTTCTGCATCTCACGTCGATTACAAACCTGATTTAGGTTCAAACTCACGTTCGGGTTTGTTTATTCCGCGCGTGAGGAAGTGTTGCACACTCACAGTTTTTAGAATTACCGAGACGTTGATCTTAAGTTATCTATCGGACCGGTTACATGTTGGGCGCGGCTGCTTTCAACATTTTCAACTTTCATAGCGTTTTGTTTTTTTTGCCGTCAGTTTACAGGACAACGGCGTTCAGAGCCACTTATCACACAATCTAGTAAGGTGGAACTTTTTGAAAATGCTCCGTCTCCGTGGCAACGGGGGAAAACGCGCGTGTGGTCTCAATACAAAAACAACCAACTCTACGAACTCATGGCCTGGTACACCAACCATATTGTGCTCAGCACTTTTGCCGTTGCCGTGGAAACGGACGTCGTGGAAACGGGGCCCCGAGTGGAATGATGTCATTATTAATATGGCCGTTTTAGATCATTTTCAAAACATCGTTATTCACCAATAATAGCATTTATTTCCCTCAGTCCTGCTCGTCCTTGCAGGTTCTTTAAGTGTCAAACAAGCTCCGCCCTCTGGAGGAGGAGCTGCTTCCGCTCTGCCGTTTGTGAAAGCAGACGAGTTTCCAACCAGAGGAACGAGCGGCACGTCTCGGCGCAATCAATCCCAGATATCACCTGGGTATTTGTCAGCTCTGCCCCCCCCCCCCCCCCCCGCCGCCGCCGCCACGCCAGCCATCCGTGACTCACTCCGTCATTACATGTGAGAGGTCACGCCCACCCCCACCCCCGCCACCGCCGCCCGTTCCCGGGTCTGATGGCGGCCTAATGGCCTGCGCTCTCTACGCCGCAATTAACCTTTTTATTGGCCACCTGCCAGCCAGCTGGAGATACATCGACCTGCGTGCATGTGCGTAAGTGGAGGCATAAAAGCAATGGCTAAGTGTGTGTGTGTGTGTGTGTGTGTGTGTGTGTGTGTGTGTGTGGTGTGTGTGGTGTGTGTGTGTGTGTGTGTGCAGTTCAAGCTTTCAAGTCTATGAATCTCCGTGTGAAAAGTGAGTCAGAGCATGTGTGCCTGTGATAGCTGACAGATTTCACCTGCTCTGCTCTTCAAATAGAAATTGATTGAATCTAACATCCCATCATGGCCGACCCCCGGCGGATCCCAGCGGCGGCGGCGGCGTCTGATAGCAGAGCGCCTCTCGGAACAGGGAACTGAACGAATGAGTCCTCGCCGCATTACACGTCGTGGGGGGATTTTTATTAGTGCTCTCCACCAGGAACACATCCACCAGTGTGGATGAACCAGCTGGTGCAACGACACAGGGAAACACAACATGAACATTTGATTTAATTCTGAGCTCTTCGCTACGTCTTGAAAGGCTGAACTGCAAATTTAATGTAAAATATTACTGTTAAGTGGATTCAACCTGCTTTTCAATTATTCATGAATCCTTTTCTTGAATAATGTATCTGTAACATAGTGTTAACTGTATACTTTTTCAATTTTCGGTTTTTACATATTTTCACTTGTATGCAGGGTTTTCATGAGCGAAACACTTTTTATTTAACCTACTGTTTGCTCTCGTGTGCAGGTACAAACCTACGACGACGACAGCGGTTCACGTCGTCTTATTTCACCAAATGTAGCCGTTCTGAACCTCCAAAGCACAAAAACAAAACCAGCGCCGTTTACGTGACGCGTCAAGTGGGAACACAGCTTGTTTTGTGTTTTTCCCCCGGAAAAGTTTTGCGTTTACACGCTAACGGCAGAAACGCTGGAAATGTTAGTTTTAATTAAAAACAATTTACGTAATCGATAGCAAAAGTAACGAATGGGAGCAGTCCCATTTGCACACATATATATCAAAATATAATGAAAAATATCAGACATACAATTCTAAAATAACTATATACATGATAGCTATAGCTAATCGGATAGCTGAGAGGGAAACGGCTTAACGATGTGTGAATAAAAATGGACAGAATTCAGCGGATTGCAGTGCTGACAGATTGTACAATTTCAAAATAAAACGTAGGTGCCGGTCCAGGGGAGCTCTAGTTTAGTAAACCTCAGGTCCGCCATCACGGTGGTTCCGCAGTGTGAAACGTTTAAGCGCCTCCGAACGAGAAACACGGGTCCGCGAAGAACGCCACATCCCTCACGGGGCGAACGAAGACATCGGAGGTAGGAGTCGTACCCGGAGCTTCTCGCACGTGCCGATCCAATATTTGCCGTCGCCACCGGAAAAGCTCCGCAGGGTATATCTAAATATACTGCGGCAGCGTGACGGGAGTTCCGCCCGCCGAGCGTCTGAGAGATTGTGTAACAGACGCAGTTATACAACCGGACTCTCCACAGCGCTGCCCGTCCTTCCTCGCTCTGCCTCCCACCGCCTCGTTTAACCCGTTACTCCCGAAGCGCCGAACGGCAGGCGGACGCCGGCTCCGCCGGGCCGCTCGGGTATCCGAGAGGCTCGTTCCTGCACCGTCCCCTCGTCGACAAGAGGGCCCTCTCCCTGCAGCCGGCGGCGATCCGGCGCAGCGCGGCGGAGCACAGAGTGCACGCTAAATGCATTCTGTGGCTCCTTCCAGCTGCAAATTGAATTTCGGGGCATGACTTGACTCACAACACCTAATAATCCGGCGTCATACGCCGTTCCCAAAAGTGGACAAGGTCACATTGTAGGAGCGGTAATGGAAGAAAAGACAGAACCTCTCAGAAGTGTTTATTGAGTAAAGGAAATGCATTCAGGCAGCGGCGAGGCGAGAGAGAGAGAGAGAGAGGGGGGAGAGAGAGAAAAAGAAGAGAATTCTGAGGATAGAATGCGTAAATGGCTGAGCAGTGGAAGGACAAAAACATAATAAAGAGAAGCAACAAAGGACTATTTTTATATTGGAAGACGTTAGGAGGGCGAGCGGCGGCGGCACAGCCGTGGAGGAGCAATCATTGAGAAACACCGAAGAATGTGAAGTGGAGGTATCCTGTGCTTTAACACCACTTATGTGTGTTTGTCAACGTTGCGTCAAAAAGTCCACGACCACCTGATCGCCTTGTGTGCGGTTTTATCCAGGAATCGGGAAGAGACCAAACCCAGAGTCACTACAACTAAACTCTACGTCACACGATGGAACTGTGACGGAATTGATATGGAGATTTTAGGGTACATCCACATGATGTACCCTAAAATCTCCAAATCAATTCCGTCACACGATGGAACTGAGGGTACATCATGTGGACGTACCCTCAAATCCCTAAAATCTACAAATCAATTCCGTCACACGATGGAACTGAGGGTACATCATGTGGACGTACCCTAAAATCTACAAATCAATTCCGTCCACAAGTCCCTATGAACTCGGCTCAACACGAGGCTTCAGGGTATGTAGTACCCCGAGCCGGGGTTTTAGAATTTCCCCGCTCTGGGACCCGTGTTAAAAAAAAACCAGTTTTCACGCTTCTGGAACCGCCTCATGTGGACAACAGGCCAGGAACATCTGGTTTCGGTGAACCGGTGTTCCTGGTTTGGACGGGCCCGAAATAACTGAGTTATTAAGCGTTTTGAAAGGCAGAGTTAATTTCTGGGTGTGGAAACAGTAATGAGGACAGTGAAAACAGCCTCCCTGGACTCGAGTGTGAACTGAGAAGAATCACCTGATGACCTGACGGAGTTCATACCTTTTAAAAGGTGATTCAAATAGTTTCAATAGCAGACTATCAGAGTAAAAGCTCCGACGGCACCGTGACGATCCCACTAACAGTTATCAGGTGCAGTAATTCCACATACAGAAGAATACAGCAGACGTTTCCGTGACAGATGGCGATGCTGGCGAGATCAAGTCAATGCTGCCGACACCAATTGTATCAAAATATCCGTCTTTTTGACCTTTACGATGAGCCGTCAGTGTCTGATCGTCTCCAGCAGGTCTTCACGCGTGCAGTTATGAATAGAATTATGACCTTTCCCTGGTTTGGTGAAGCGGCAGATGAGCTGCGGGATCGATTTGAAACCGCCGATTGAGACATTAAAGTTGACGCCGTCCGAACGGGACGGACACCTGCTCAGTGTGACGACTTACGACTCTAATGTCAACCATTGGCGGCGGCGAGAACAAGCAGGACAAAGAAAAGACAACTCTGCACCAGTCGTGTACAAGTACCAACCTTTAGCTACACTACTTGCCGGGCTAATTAAATGTCATAATTTACACCAGATATGCAAAACACATTAAAAACAGGTTTCACTATATGTAAAGCTTAATGACGTCTCACTGGATTGCTGTAAAATGGCACTACTACCATCTTATTACCACATTATATACATTATTGAGCTTATATAATGCAACATATGCGAGATATGTTGTGTATAATGAGACACTGTGGTCGTTAGAACTCTTGCTATGATCTCTACTTCAGGCTTCTCAGCTTTTCTGAGTGAAATTCTTTGAACAAGCGTAGAAGATATATAATATAGATATTAATCTAAGCCGATGATGTCGCCATTTTTCATATTAATTTTTAATGAAATTCATCATCAGCTGCACCAAATAGAAAGAATTGTTAATATCAAACCCACCACGGAGATATATGTCAAATATTGCCATCATTTTCACAAAATAGCACTTTTTACAATGTTTAATTTTATTGTTATGAGTGATTATCTGACTTTGGGGTGACCACGTCAACTAATAATGGCTCTTGCACAGTGAAAGATTTTTTTTTTATTTGAGAAAACGGCTCTGATGAGCGAAGCAAGAAAAACTGCCTCTCTGCAGGAACCGTTAATTATTTAATTCTACTTCATTAAACAAAACGGGGAAAGACGCTCCTGAACAGGTTGATTGAACCGAACAGGTGGACGACTTGAGGCGCTGAAGGTGAGCGGAGGAAGCAGGTGGAGGAATCTGGGCAGCGAGGGGCCGTGAAAAACACCCGTCAGCTCGGTTCTCTGGAATTTAAAAAATAAAACCTGCTAATTCGTCAGGTTTGGTCACAGAGGGGAAGTCCGGTGAGGCACATTGAGGTGAATTTGTCAGTAGAAGAGCTGAAGCAGGACAATGATGCTTGAAACGAGGGCTGCAGCAACGAATCGATTAAATTTGATTATTAAAAGTGTTGCGTGAGCGAAAACCTGTATTTGACGACGCGTCACTGTTTAACACACATTTAACCGTTAACACGCCTTAATAATCAGACCCGTGGACCAAACCCCCCCAAAAGGCTCCAATCTGGTCCCACCAAGGAGCCTATAGAGGATTTATACTAGTTTTGTTTTGTTTTTTTAACATTTCATTGTATTTTGCCCCAGAATGTTTCATTAAAATTAATTTTGAGATTGTCATAATTTATAATCATTCATAATTTATAATAATTTCATTCCACACTGTGACCAGAACAAAGAAAAACTTTGAAGTGTCAATTTGCAGTTTATTATAGCAATATTTTACCAGCCTGGTCACTCAGGATGAAACTGGACTATATGTGGGGCCTGAAGTACATTAAATCTTATTTAATCATTATTCTGTATACATGTTATATACATGTGTATATATGTAGATATGTTGTATACATCTTTGTATTAATTCAGTTATGTTCTTTTAATTTATCATAACATATTTGGTGTTTGGTTCGTTCAATAAACTGGTCCGACAATTTTTTTATTTATTTTATTTTATTTTATTCATCGATTAATCAAAAAAATTATCGACTGATTAATCGATTATTAAAATAATCGTTAGTTGCAGTCCGAGTAGAAATATTGTCTTTCTATTGGTTCAGTTAATTACTTTTAAATAATCATTACATATTTGGCGTTTGGTTTGTTCAAAATCAACTGGTCCAACCAATTTTTTTTAACCGATTGATCGAAAAAAAATAACTATTAAAATAATGGTTAGTTGCAGCCCTACTTGAATTATGAGGCTGCTTGACAACGTTTCATGTCTTTGTTACAACAAAAACCAGGATGGTATTAGTTTGTTTTCCGCTCCGGTTGGATGCAATATTTCTACAATTTTTACTTCAGGTATTTTTTTGGGTCTATATCTTCATATCAGGAGAATCAATGCAACAGTTACAGGAGACGTTTTATGGACATTTTATTGTATTTTGCACCAGAAGGTTTCATTAAAATTGGCTTTATGCTGAGATTGTAGTCATTTTCTGTCATAATTGTTTGGTTTTTGTGAAACTATAGACATTTTCATCACGTTCACTCCAACAAAGACAAACTTTAAAAGTTCATTTAAAGATAATCGTGGCAGTATTTTAACCAGCCCGCTCCACTCCAAGATGAAATTGCAGCGTTTGTGGCTCCAGAATTAAAATGAGTTTCACGCTCCTGGCTTGTAGTTTTTGCAGAAGCAATATAACAAAAAAAAAGGCATTTAAATGGATTATTACTGATGATCTATGTAGCATCACCAATCTGAATCAAAAAGCGCCACGTAAACACACTTATCTGATCAGATGGACTCGATCAATCACACTGAACCCACTTTACGACCCCATAAGAGTCGATGTGACCTGGACAATAAACAACAATAAATAAACCGCTTTAAACACGAAGGCGAATCCTGAGTGACGTCGACTTTTGCTTTGTCTCCATGTTTGTAATGAAAAAAGATCAAAGGGTTCGGGTCAGAGATGAAAAAGAAAAGAAAAGGCTCGACCTGAACCAATGTCCACGAGAAGATTTGAAAAAGCTACATCGACTTTTGCTTTGTCTCCATGGTTGTAATGAAAAAAGATCAAAGGGCTAAGATTTGAAAAAGCTCAGCGCGGTGCCTACCTGCGACGGCGAGGCGCGCCGTGCGGCTGGAAATGGAGCCCAGGTTGTCGATGGTGGCGACGCACTGGTAGGTCCCCTCGTCGGGCTTGTTGTGCTTGGAGTGGACCACGTGGGCGAAGAACAGCGAGCCGTCGGGCAGGACGCTCCGCCTCTCGTCCGACACCAGGCTCATGAACGTGCCGTCCTTCTTCCAATCCACCCGCGCCGGCGTGGCGGCGTCGCTGTGCGCCGAGCAGTTGAGCAGCGCCGAGTTGCCCCGGATGGCCAGCGTGTCCCGCGGCTCCGCCGTGAACCAGAACGGGCTGAACGGGAGCGCCGCCGAACCTGAGGAGCGGGGGAGGGGGGGAGTTTTATGTTGAGTTTTACTGGACAACAGTCACAATCAAAGATGAGTTTCCTTAGTCAAAAAGTTATATTCAAATCATCATCATCATCATCCCTCACCGAGTAGAAGAGGAGAGGAGAGGAGAGGAGAGGAGAGGAGAGGAGAGGAGAGGAGAGGAGAGGAGAGGAGTAGTGAGGAGGGGAGGGGGTAAGTGAGGAGAGGAGAGGAAAGGAGAAGTGAAGAGAGGGGAGAGGAGAGGAGAGGAGAGGAGAGGAGAGGAGAGGAGAGGAGAGGAGGAGTAGTGAAGAGGGGAAGAGAGGGGAGGGGAGAGGAGAGGAGAGGAGAGGAGGAGTAGTGAAGAGGGGAGAGGAGAGGAGGAGAGAGGAGGGGAGGGGAGGGGAGAGGAGAAGGGAGAAGTGAAGAGAGGAAGAGAGGGGAGGAGAGGAGAGGAGGAGAGAAAGGAGAAGTGAAGAGAGGAAAAGAGAGGAGAAGTGAGGAGAGGAGAGGAGGGGAGAGGAGAGGAGAGGAGAGGAGGAGAGAAGGGAGAAGTGAAGAGAGGAGGAGAGGGGAGGGGAGGAGGGGAGAAGTGAGGAGATGAGAGGAGAGGAGAGGTGGAGAGAATAAATCATAATTCTTCACCTCTATTGGTTTGTGCAGAGAAAAGAGTAACAACCACATCAGATTTACATTTTGTTCAGTGCCGATTGTGTAAAAAGTGAGCAAAGTGGTCCTAAACTCTTCTTTTTAAACCGCCTCACATTTACTCTGCAGCAGTAAAGCTGCTAATTTTTAAAAAAGCATCATTTTCAGTTCCATCACGAGTGTCAACAGCATTTTTTCAAAGACGTCACCGACTTCAATGGCACATTTCAGGAGTTGCTCTAAAAAATTTTTTTTAAAACAAAACATGACAGGAAGTTGCAGGAGCGGCGCCCCAAACTGAACCAAACGTCCCCGAAGCGAAAGCGTCCCCCTGTCCCCGGCGTCCCCCTGTCCCCGGCGTCCCCCTGTCCCCGGCGTCCTCCCAGCCTCAGTCTCTCCCGGAGGCTTTTTTATTCCCAAAGCACTGGGCGAGAGGATCCGACAGGCGGAATCCTCCCGGCAGAGTTAATATCACGTCTCGCTTCATCCTAAGTACACACTGAAACTGAAACACGCCGTCGCCCCCCCCCCCCCCCCTCCCCCACCGGGGCGGAGCGCCGCCCCGACGTGGACGCCGCCAAAGTCAGAGTAGGTGCAGCCGCTTTGCGTTTGTTCCTCATCCATTATTCAGGCCGCGGCGCCCGCAGAGTCACACCGCAGAGTTGTTTAGATAAACAAGAGCAATTATCAGTTGTGCCGGGATGAAGGGGAGAAAATAATTAAGGCGGTATGGAGGAATTTAAATAATGCAGCGGGCGGAGGTAAAAGAAGTGGCCCGGTGTTAAACGCAGTTTAAAATATGCCGGTTCTCTTATAGAGGGTAATGTAGTGTAATAGAGGGTAATGTAGTGTAATAGAGAGTAATGTAGTGTAATAGAGAGTAATGTAGTGTAATAGAGTAATATAGAGTAATGCAGTGTAATGCAGTGTAATAGAGAGTAATGCAGTGTAATAGAGTAATGCAGTGCAATAGAGAGTAATGCAGTGTAATGCCGTGTAATAGAGTAATGCAGTGTAATAGAGAGTAATGCAGTATAATAGAGACTAATGCAGTGTAATGCAGTGTAATAGAGAGTAATGTAGTGTAATAGAGAGTAATGCAGTGTAATGCCATGTAATAGAGAGTAATGCAGTGTAATAGAGAGTAATGCAGTGTAATAGAGAGTAATGCAGTGTAATGCCATGTAGTAGAGAGTAATGTAGTGTAATAGAGAGTAATGTAGTGTAATAGAGAGTAATGTAGTGTAATAGAGAGTAATGCAGTGTAATAGAGAGTAATGCAGTGTAATAGAGAGTAATGCAGTGTAATGCAGTGTAATAGAGAGTAATGTAGTGTGAGCTGCAGTACCAGTGAGCTGCTGCTACGTGGTGAAGAACAAGTGCAGTGAGAAAAGAAAAAAAAATGTAGGATGCTAAACTTTATTATTAGATCTGCTGATGCAAAAGAAGATAGTAAAAGTGGTGTAAACATTTTGAACGTCCCTTCAGGCAGAAAGAAGTGGATGTAAAATGTAAATGGAACAAAACAGAAGCGAGGAAGAAAATAAATTCCATAAATTCAAGCGGCGCCGTTCCAACTGTCGCTGAGTGGTTTAAATTAGGCAGAAGTAAGCCGCTGACTGATCGATACACAGCAGAGGACAACGCCGGCCAACGTACTGCACTGACGGTGTACATGACGGATGGAGAGGGGGCAGGGTGGAGGAGGGGGTCACTGCTGCAGAATGAAGCTCCATCATGGAACTGCCAATATCCTGCAATATTTAATACACTACTTCTAATACGCCCTTAAAAAGTTCAGTTCAGTTCCTGATGTTCTTCATCAAACCGACGCAACCGGACGACAAACTTTTAAAAAGGTTGAGCAATTTTGATTTTTTTTTTTAAACATATATTGAAGACCGACTTGGAAAAAAAAAGGGAAAAACCATTACGATGTTCGACGTGTCAATCAAAACAATAACGCGAGGGGCTGAAGCTTTGCGGTTCAAGGTCGGTCTGCCGTCGGCAACGTCCTCCCACACTTTAAAAAAATCCATACTGCATTCATCCAACAAATGTAAACGGCCACACGGGGAGAGACGGCGCGATAAAAGCACCATCTGAACAAACACTTTGATGAAAAGGCAAAAATAAATAAACAAACAAATAAATAAATCTATAATCTGAATGCAGCATACAGAGACGTTGGGACTAATGACAATGTCCTCATTTGGGTATTTAAAGAGTAAAGAATAAAAACAGACGTTGCTGGACTTTAACAGGAAGCAACGACCTCGATGAGAGAAAACGAGTGTTTAATATCTAAAGCGGCCCAAAGTGCTTTTCCTGGAAGAGACGGAGGAAGATAAGCAAGCAGGTTAAATGAGCCGGGCAAGGCCAGCAGGAAGCACGGATCTGGATCTGCAGCATGTGATTAGACACAAACTCATTACGCACACGCACACACGCACACACGCACGCACGCACGCACGCACACATAAAACAGTGAGATTAAAGGGAAGCGTCAGCCTTTGTGTGAGAGCCGAGGAAAATAAAGTTTGACTTTGGGGAAACTAACAAGGTTTGTGTGCGTGTGTGTGTGTGTGTGTGTGTGTGTGTGTGTGTGTGTGTGTGTGTGTGTGTGTGTGTGTGTGTGTGTGTGTGTGTGTGTGTGTGTGTGTGTCTGTGTGTGTGTGTTGGGGGGTTGAGGATGGAGAGAAATGACTAATGAACACCAGAAAAGGAGCCATGTTCTATTGATGCAGACGTCATTGACAGAACACAAACACAGAGCTCATGTTCCCATTCATCAAAGTGTCCAGATTATATATATATATATATATATATATATATATCTCGACAAACTGAAGGTAATGAAAAAGAGATGAAGTGAACAATAACTGTGTGGTTCTGCAGGAAGTGGTTGTGCGGCGGCTCTCACCCAATAACCTTGTCCTGGAGAATTAAAACGACTCCAGGCCGGGTTAACGTAACCTTCTCTGGTGAAAACAGGAAACTTCCATCGCGTTTTGTTTACATGGGGCCGGGAGTCACTGAACACTTTTGGAAAATGGCTGCAAAGGTAGGAAGTTCTCCACGAAGGAAAATGCGACTTTTTTCGGCACGAGACGAAGCAAAAGTACGTGTTTTTAACTTGAAATGTCGCGCAAACGAGTCCCGGGGGTCAATAGAATCCGTGTTATTGGCCGGATGCACCGGTCACTGCAGGACGTGACATCACGGGTACGGGTACGCATTTGGTCACTGCCGATATCGCCATGGCGATATCTTTGGCAAGCACAGATTTGCAGACATCATGTCCACGTTGCGCTATCTCCCCCCACAAAACGACGACCGTGTTGGATTGTTATCACGGCAACTTGTCAAAATAAAACTACCAGGCTCCAGGAGAACATCGACCGGGAGTCGTGACATTCTGGAGGAAAACATCGTTATCGTCTCTACTGAGCATGTGCAGAACAACCGTTGACTACGGCCGTGGTGCTTGTGTGCAGTAGCAGCGTTTCAGGAGTCGTTTTCGAAAAAAAACGTCCAACCTGGGAGTCGTTTTTCAAAAGGTGGCACCGACTCGGAAATGCTGTCGCGTAAACGGGGGGCCGAGGTCTGGTAGGCGGGGCTTAACGTAGCGGCACGCCAACTCCCCAACTGTTAGCATTTTGGTTGTTCACTGAAACTACGTTCAGACGACAGCGTGGACCGAAGCTGCAGTGGGTTTTTTTCATCGTACACACACACACACACGCACACACACACACACACGCACACACACACACACCAGGCTTGTAGCCACAGGGCTGTAGCGGTGAGGAAAGAGGGGGGGTTGCCAGAAACCACATTACAGTGTTAGAAGCCTCATCTATTCAGGTACGCCAGTGTTGAGGTGTGTGTAGGAGGAGGAGGAGGAGGAGGGGGGATGGGGGGCATGGTGTAGCGCCCCCACCCCACCCCACCCCCCTCCCCATTTGTGTTTGAAAAATAGGAACCTTCACGCGGGGCTCCAGGTGTAGAATGAGGCAGTGGAGAGCGAGGGGTTAGAAAATGAGGTTGTCTGCTTGATAAGTATGGGCCGTTACCCGAGTCCCAAATCCACTTTTCTCTGCAGTCATAAAAGGTTTGGGAGGCGAGTTTAAGGTGGCGCCCACCCCCCCCCCCCCCCCCCCCACATCTGCTCCCCTCCTCCCAGCTGCTCACTCTTCCAGTGAAAGGGTGTAGTGCTGAACCCCCCCCCCCCCCCCCCACCCCTCCCTCACGGAGCTTAATGTCAGGCTGGAGTGTGTACTCCACAACTTTAACATCTCCGAGCCGGAAGCATTTAGAAATCTGTGAAAAAGGAGTCACAGCTGGTTAAACTCGCCTTTGTGACAAGCTTCTTCTTCTTCTTTTTTTTTATTTTTATGGCAAGGATCAATTTCTTGTTTTTGCAGTTAGTGGACGCCTCTCCACTCGAGGTGCTCTCCCCCCCAAGTAAAAAAAGAAAGCGGAGAGCGCCGGGCGAGGGTCCGCCGCTCTCCACACAAAGACCCCCTGTTTCCTCCCGGCCTCAGCAGGAAGCCTCCTCTGCTCATTGACCCGCCGTCTGAGAGCAGCCATATTGACTCGCCCTCCTTATTGAGCGGCTCTTGAGACGGAGCAGACGGCCCTCAAACGCCACTCGCTCTCCGCCACAACAGAGACCCTCTTTGTGGAACCAGGTCCGGGACGCCGCCGAACGTAAACGTGCTCGACGGACGACTGGCGAGTGGATATGACGGGGAAAAACGAGTTAAATAATGTAACGACAGTCAGACAGAAGCTCACAGGAATGTTTCAGAAATGTTTGCGTTTCCGCCGAGGCCGGAGTCGGAGCGTTTTTCATAAGTTCCACCGTGGAGGTCGTTTCGTCTTCAGTGGCTCCGAGCGCCAGCGTCGTGTAAAAACAAGCAGGGCGTTGATTTGGCCCAAAAACAACAACAAACGGAAGAAAAACCAGAGGATGAACGGAGGATGAATGGATGATGAACAAATGAACGGATGATGAACAGAAGATGAATGGATGGTGAACAGAAGATGAACGGATGATGAACGGATGATGAACAGAGGATGAATGGAGGATGAATAGATGACAAACGGAGGATGAACGGAGGATGAACAGATGATGAACAGAAGATGAACAGAAGATGAACGGATGATGAACGGATGATGAACAGAGGATGAACGGAGGATGAATGGATGACAAACGGAGGATGAACGGAGGATGAACAGATGATGAACAGAGGATGAATGGATGATGAACTGAGGATGAACGGATGACAAATGGAAGGTGAACAGATGACGAACGGATGACAAACGGAGGATGAAAGGAAGATGAATGGAGGATGAACGGAGGATGAATGGATGACAAACGGAGGATGAACGGATGATGAACAGAGGATGAACAGAGGATGAATGGATGATGAATAGAGGATGAACGGATGACAAACGGAAGATGAACGGAGGATGAACGGATGATGAACAGAGGATGAATGGAGGATGAATGGATGACAAACGGAGGATGAACGGAGGATGAACGGATGATGAACAGAGGATGAAAGGAGGATGAAACTTGGATGAATGGATGATGAACGGAGGCTTCCTGCGCAGACGGACAGAAGCAGCAGGAAGTGACTCATCAGGAAAGCGAAGCACTTCCTCCACCGAGCTGCTGTCTCTCTTCCTCCATCCCTCCAGTTCATCCCTCCATCCCTCCAGTTCATCCCTCCATCCTCCACGTCAGAGTTGCTTTAATGACACTAAAAGAAACGGTCTCAGCCTCCCACCCACGCTTCCCCACTCTCCTCCTCCATCTTGATACTTCAATTCTCTATCCCTCGCTCTCTTTTTGTGCTGAATCTTTCATCCTGCCATCTCTCCACACACTCATCTGAAGCCCATCTGTCACAGAGAAACACCTCGGGGAAATAACAATGATCCTGAGACCGGGCGAGGAGAGACGAGGCGTCTTTAATGGAACGGGAGACCAAATTGCACCTAAACCGTTGAACTGGACGGAGGCGCTCGTCTATTTAGGGGAAAAGGTGTCGTTTTCTCATCAGACGGCGAGAGCAGAGGTTCCCTCAAGGATTCCATTAGAGAGGCACTGCGAGCCGAGGCAGTCCGCTCACTTATTCTCATCCTGCTAAGTTTGACATTTGGGCACTTGACTCGAATTGAATCAAAGGAATGAAGTTTTTTTGAGAGGAGACGCTTATTTCATTATAAAGCGAGCGGCGAGAGGAAGGAAAAGGGCAGATTCATTAAGACAGATTAGTGTTTTCAAAGCTGTGAAGGACACTGGACGGTCTTTACACATCAGAGACGGGAGAAATCTCCGCCCGGGGGGATAAAAATTAAATATGATCTGAGGGGAAAGAGTCACAATAGACTTTTAATTGTCTTCCATGATTGGGAGTCGACTCCTGGCTCCATCTGGGGGGGTGGGGGGGGTGTCTGCTGGTTAATGAGCACCAAACATGGCAACTCATGGCAATGGGAACGGGTAAACGTAACGGGAATCTGGGCGCAGACCTCCACCCGAACCGGTTTTGCCCCCCAAAAAGGGGCGGGGCTTCCTGCGACTATTATCTTTCCACTCAGGAAAATCATAGAAATAGTGTAACGTCTCTGCAGTTTTGTTCTTGATGCACCGTTAAAGTGAAGGACGACGGCTGTTGTGCTCCTGAACGCACCGTCAGAGTGAGCCGGCCTGTGATTGGCTGAGAGTGGTGAAAGGGGGCGGGTCAGGTGAGCGCGAGGAAACTGTGCGTGTGTGTGTGTTTATTTATTGCTTTACAGACGAGAAACTCGTCTTCCTTCCTTCCTGACCTGGAGAAGCAACTGTAATCTGATTACCAGTTTGGAAATAGAACCAGGTTAAATTACTCGTTAGTGAAAAAAGTGGTCATACGAGAGTAACGTGTTGCGCGGAACCAAAGGAGAGATCAAATAGTTCAAGAAGGACTTGGGCAGCAGTGAACGCCAGGATCGTGTGGATTATCTTTCAGTCAAGCATTGAAGTACGTCCACCTCCAAATCCCCCATGATGCACCACTCAGCAGGACCGACCCGCCACACCGCGTGTCTTCGTCATGACCGTCTCACTCTGGTTTCTCGCTGGCACTGCGTCCAGTGATTTGATTGGTTATCCCCATAAAATAAACTGAATGTAAATTAGAATGAGCAAAATACTATGGATATATTTTTACCAGACGGAGTCATATTACATGCCACTGTTTCTAAAAAGAGAAAAAAAAACAAAACATGGGTCAACCTATTTGGTCTCTTCGTCCCCCGATACATTCCTGCATTGTGAGTTTCATAGAGAGCCACTGTGACCGCCAGCAGTACTGCACCCTGCCAGGAGGGGCAGCGCGGAGCTGCGACCAGGGCTCCTGCCGTTCTCCACATTCCTCACAGCCGGCGAGGAAATGAGAGGTTGAGGCCGTGAAGGGAAGGACAAAATGATTGTGGCGCCTTGCGCACACACACACACACACACACACTGGCATCCGCTCAACTGGTGGATTAAAAAGAAGGATCCTGTCATCCTGCGAGACTCCCGGGATGACATGATGGGGGTCGCTGCTACAACTTGGGACTGGGGGGGGGGTTGGGGGTTGGGGGAGGTATTCTCTTCTAAAAACAGTCTCTTTTTAATCAGATGAAGAAACAGATCCGATGATTCTCTGGTTAACAGGATTAGCGAACGCTTTGAGACTCCGGCGGAAACCTCACGTTCAAACAACCGTGACCAACGCTCCGACTGCCACCGGGGGGATTTTGCATTCTGGTTGCCTGTCATGTCTTTGCTCTCCGTACTGTCGTCAGTCAGTGGCACCTAATGAGTGTGTAATCCTTTATTTTTAACTAAAAAAAAAGCCACACACACTCACCAAGACCACCTCGGAGATTCTATCCAGCAGCCAGAGCTTCAAACCTCACAGGGTTAATATCGACCAATTATCGAGCCGGTAGACTTTCCTCCAGCAAATCACCAAATATGGTAAAATAGCTCCATATTCAACTTTAAATTCTAACTTTTACGTTGTTCTCGGTGTGGTGCAGAGTATACGTGATGAAAATCTCAATAATAGGCACAGAAAATTACTCTTAAAAATAAAAAAAATCTCTAACTATAGATACCTGTTGCATTTTGCATGCAAGGCTTTGAAGGTACATCCACACGACGAGAAAAAAACCCCCCAGATCTTTTTTCTCCCCAGCCTTCCGTCCACACGTCACAATGGACACGGTTCAACACGAGGCCTCAGGATGTGTAGTACACCTGCCAGGCCTTTAGGGGCGCTGTGACTCACCAAAACACACCAAAAACGCAGAAGAAGACAGAGCACATAGGAATTCAGAAGTAGATTCCTGCTCATAAACCTCGATATAACTCTAGTTGTATAGGTCAGTTGACATCGAAGCGTTCAGTTCAGAGTCATGATTTAAATATCGTTAACCTCTGAGGCCACAAACCATCTGACCACAACTTATTTTGCATTATTGTTTGCACTGCAAAGGGCAAAAGTCGCTTTTAGACTTCACTGTTTTGGCCCATAAATCTGTTCAGCAGACATTATAAATGCTTCAAGGATGATTCAGTCAATGGATTTATGCTTTGCACCGATTGGATTAACTTTAATTCTCCCCTTGTCTTTACAGTCCCCCCCCCCCCCCCCCCCCCCCCATCTTAAAGCCATGTTGAAGAAATAATGCATATTTGTATTCCCGCGTCATGGCTGCGTGTAAACAATGTGTAATCAAACTATTGGAGCTCTTGATTATGAAATCGTCCCGGATACGAAAGCACGACTCTTAATTAAACATGACTTGATCGACACTCAGTGACCAAATTATAAACCCACCACTGCTAGAAATTAGTATGAACACTTATGCAAATTAATCCCGAGCAATAAATTAGTCCACGAATAAAGTGAAGGCTGCTTATTAAAGTCATTACGTCGTACGGGGAAAAGAATTACGTTGAAAATGGCCCCCCAAAAAAAACTGAGGCGGTTCAGACGACGCGTGCGACGAGGGACTGGGCGGCTGGGGAGAAACCTCGCTCACCTCGTCTCGTAGTGATAATTAACCGCCACTGATTGAGGCTGAGACTCCCTCTTATCGCTCTCCCCAGGGGGCGGGCCCCCCGCCCCCCCCACACGAAGGATCGGCCCGCCGAGACGACGGCTTCCCGACGACGCTCCGGGTGAGGGAGATGTGGGAAAACGCGGCGTCGCGCTGAACGATCGGGAGGCAAAACGGCAAGAAGCTTCAGCTTCTGCTTCTGCTTCTGAGGCTGGACGGATGAAAACGCCGCCGCCGGACCGTAAAGGTTAAAACCGTCACTTTGTGTCAGGGTCTCCGGACGGAACTAACCTTTTCTGGCTGTTAAAGAACGTCTGCTGGAGTCTTACTGCGGGAGCAGCTGCCATTATCTAAGGTTTCTTTTCTCTTTTGATGAGTGAAATGCTCTTTAGGTTAAACGTCCAGCGGAGAGGAGGAGGAGGAGGAGGAGGAGGAGGAGGAGGAGGAGGAACGCCCGGCACGCCTCAGAACCGCACAGGAACCAGTAAATCGCAGCGCTGAGTGGTGGATGCCCGTTTGTTGACTCGTCAGAAATGCACCGTTCGATAAAAGATTTTTTCTGGAGCGGTGAGACAAGTTAATTATCTGGCATAAAAAAATAAATAATCTTAAAAGACTGATCTATATATAATAAATATTTCACTGATGAAGTGTTGCAATATGTGTTATAACATTTTTAACTCGTGTGGCTGTTTTTTTTAAAGGTTTTTCTTTTTCGCCATGGTTTTCCCACTTTAGCCGTTTTCTACATCTTGTTTTAGCCTTTTAACTGCACTATGTTTCTCAATGTTGAAGTGGTTTTAGCTGAGATAAAAAAATATATAAATATTTTTACCAATTTTCTAGTTTTTTCTTTCTCTTTCTTCATTTAAAAAAATGTCTCGTTTTTAATTTGTTTCTCCTTTTTTGATTTTCTTTATTTCTTAATTTTTCTTAATTCAATTTTTTTTCTATTTTTCTTTCTTTCTTCATTTAAAATAATATTTTTTTTCCATTTTTCTTTATTTCTTCATTTAATTTTTTTTCTCATTTTGCTCTCTTCCCCATTCTTACTTTTTTCCATTTTTCTTCATTTTTTTTTTACTTTTTCTTGTTTGGTTCCCCCCCCCCCCCCCCCCCATTTTTCTTTTTAAAAACTTTTTCTCCATTTTTCATTTCAACGGTTTGGCCGACTTTGCCATTTTACCTCATTTATCTATTTTTATCCTGCAGATTTCACAATTTTATATTTTTCTTAAAATCTGCATGGAATGCAAACAAGATAAAAAAATACAATAAAGACTATATTTATTTCCATTTACACACTCTTGAAAGCTTCAGGGAGCCGCTATGGAGGAGCTGAAGAGCCATATGTGGCTCCAGAGCTGCAGGTTGCAGATCAGAAGAATAAGAATAAAATATAGAACTAAGGCTCCATTTACACGACATTTTAAAGTGAAAACTTGCTTTGAGTCTCTGAAAATGCAACTTTTTGAAAAACGGTCCTCAAGATGGGGGTGGGGGGGGTGGGTAGATGCAACTTTTTGAAAACAGTCCTCAAGTTGGGGGGGTGGATGCAACTTTTTGAAAACATTAAATGTTTCCTGAAATACAGGCGGTCAGAAGCGATGGCGGAGGCGAGCGGCGACGCAGGACGACTGATGTTCAGGAGCGCGGCGCTGCTCTCGAGGAAAAATCAAGACTCGGCGTTTCAAAAAGAGCTTTGCCATCTTGGACGCGACGGTAAAAACATCTCAGAGACCGTCACGCTTCGCACGGCCTCTTCATTTTGCAATCTAACTCTGCCCCTGGTGCAAACACTTCACCCCTGGAACCACACTTAACTGCACCATTATTACCGCCGTCTCCCATCACATTCCCCCGCAGAGCCGCCGCTTCACCAACCTGCCCTGCTTTTCCTTCTTCTTTCAGTCCAGTTATTCAAAGGATTTGTTTTTATTTTGTTTAGTTTTTTTCCTTTTTGGAGGGGTTAGCATCCGGTTTCAAGTAAAATAGTAATTGAGTCTCCCCTCTTTGCGTCGGGCTGGAAGTCTTTGATCTTCGCCGCACTGCAGCGTTAAACGCTTCCCTCCAAATCGCTGTGAACACGCAGTGACTGGCTCCTCTTTTATCAGCTAACGGCACCTTCTCGCCCGGCGCTTTGAAGCCGCAAAACAAGTCTGAAAAGACCAAAAAAAAAAAAAAAAAGGAGGAGTCCTGCATATTTGTAACGGGGGAGGTCGGTGGGGACTTTCTGCAGAGAGCGACTTTGTGATGGAGGGTCACACAAACCCAAGACCAGGTGAAAACTTTGTGAAAATCCATGGACTCGTCAAAGTTTCCCACCCTTCTGATCTATTATTATTATTATCATTTCCCCCTCATAGTGATTAAGGCCCTGTTTAAATAATAGTTTTAACTGACAAAACAAAGCTTTTAATGAACGATGGGTGTCAATTTTACAATTCACTGAAAGAACAACTTTTTGAAAACTTTTCGAAAATCCTCCGTCTCCATAGAAACGTTAGCGGTCATGTAGTTTGCATATTGAACAACAGAATACATATGGTACAAGACTTTGGCCCTGTTTACGCAAGTTTTGGGTTTTTTTTAAAGTGAAAAGTCAAAACTTGGAGTGGCAATGGAGAAAACATCATTTTTTTATTTCATTGTTTCATCAGAAAAACCCAACAGTTCCAACTAGAGGCCTGGCATGTAACTACATAGTTTCTAGTCGTTTTCAAAATGGGACATTTTTCTGAAACTAAAGTGTGGAACTTAAAATACGGCCGTGCCATTTGTTTATACTGGGATGTATGTATTTAGCTGATATCTTATATAATTACTTTCAAGAACTGACAAAGATTTGGATGTAAACAAATGTATATAATGCTGAGTGTGCGCTGTTGTTGGCCTGAAAATGTAAAAGCGAAAACAAACAAAAAAACACGGTGGGTCTGAAAATAGCAGCTATACTAAGCTTCTACAACTGAAGCGCCTCAAACTTTTAATCTGGGATTTCCAGTGGGAACAGGAAGCAGACAAAACTTAAAACTAACCCTGGACCGGTTACTGATCATTTCGTAAGTTGTAAACAAAACATTTTTTAATGACTTATTTTGAAAAAACGGCACCAAAACCAGCTAATTAGCTAGTGATTCGTGACCGCAGCGCCCTTATTAGGCCACCTACCAAATTTCAGCTCAATCAGACAATGTTTGTTAGCATGCTAATGGGCATGCTAGGCCACGAGCTATCCAAGCTAACCCTAAGCCACCGTCGGCGGCGTACGAATTACAAAAGGGACCTGCTGTTGGCCGGCCAGCCTTTCGCAAGGTCCCTAATAATAATAGTTGGTAAGTGTTTACTGGGAGTTTCAAAGTGGGCGACGGTGACTCAGCGCTCTTGTAATTAGCGTAATTTGCATTCTCATCTCAACAAGGACAGGAAGTGAGACAGTTGGAAATGTTTGTGTGTGTGTGTGTGGGGGGGGGGATGGCTGGTAATAGGGATCGGGGGCTTATCGGGGGCAAGTTGGCCACACTGGACCGCTCAGAGGCCCAACCGAAGACGGTCGTCGAGTCAATTGCTGGATTTGACCTCCAACCGTCTCCCGGGATGAAAACTGCACTTTCATCTCCGGCTCGTCGGGACCCAGACCTGAACTCCACCCTGACGGGACTCGTACTGTACAGTAAACGTGTTTTATTCGTCTTTCTTGTGATTATATAAAAAAAAAAAAGTGAAAAAAAAACGACAGAAGTCAAGGACGAAAGAGGAAAAAGACGCAGACTTTGAAAGCCAATGCTGATAAACTGCCGGGCGTTTGAGTGCGCGAGGCAAACGGGATTATATCGATTGACTTTCCTCTGCGTCGCGTCGCAGACGTTGGTGTGAGTGAGTGTGATGGCGAGAAACCAGGGGGCAGGAGAATGCTATATTGTGTTTCATTAAAAAAATCTATAGGATATCTCATTACAGCCACATGATGTTCTTCAGTGTCGGGGGCTGGTGGGGGGGGGGGGGTGGGGGCGGAGCCGGCGAGATGGATGTGACTTCCTGTGTCGGATGACGACCTCGTCTGTTGTTGTTCATGGACAAAAATCTGACCAGTAAGTCGACGGCTTCCCGGCTTCACTCGCTGCTTTTACAACCTCGTCGGAAAAAACTCATTTCTATAAAGGTAGAGGCGACTCGGAAATTTCTAAAAAAAACAACCAAAAGTTACTAAAGAATAAATCTTGATTACAGGTTTTCTTAAAAGAAAAAAAAGAAAAGAAACAAGCTGAAGCAGCAGTCGAATCTGAAATGAGACGTTCCACCGCAAACGGGAGTTTCAGAAAAAGTAACCGTTGACAGAAAAGCTTCAGAGAACGCAGAGTCAGCACAAAATTTTAGCGAGCTCTGCAGCGGTTCTCGTTCATGAGAAACGAAAGAAGTTCACAGAGTCGATGATGATGAAGATTATAAACCGTGATATTAATTCCATTGTTTTGTAATCGTTAACGACAACGAGAGAACACGGACTTCCTGGGTGACAGACCACCAACATGGATTGTTCTTATGGTGACTGTCAAAATAAAATGACCAAGATGGATTGTTATTACGGTGATCATCAAAATAAAATGACCAAGATGGATTGTTATTACGGTGACTGTCAAAATAAAACGACCAAGATGAATTGTTATTACGGTGACTGTCAAAATAAAACAACCAAGATGGATTGTTATTACGGTGACTATCAAAATAAAACCACCGAGTTTGATTGTTATTACGGTGACTGTCAAAATAAAACCACTGAGTTTGATTGTTATTACGGTGACTGTCAAAATAAAACGAGCAGGTTCAGGAAACAACAGGTACATTTGATTCTCGTCAGCGTAAACAAACGATAATTTTCAGGGTGCGATTTCTAATAGAAACAAAAATCTGGATGTTGCGACTGTTATAGGGACGGTCAACATCTTTAAATTGTAAAAGTTTAATTTTTCTGTATAATTTTAACAATTTTCTGTAATTAATTGCGATTAATCGCATTGTTTTTCTCCTAAAGACTGACGCTTGTAATGGATATTTATTCCGGGAAAACCAGGGAATTAATGTCGACTCGGCACGGAGAGACGATATTTACCGTGCAAGTATTTCCTCCTCTGAGCCACGTTGGCTCCTGGTCAGCCGACATGGCAACCTGCCGTTTTTGCTGCAGGAATTACTGCCGCGGTCGTTAAATGCGGCTTTTCAAAGTAAAGCGGTCGGAAGGGACGAAGCTCGCAGAGTGAAGCCCGTCCAAGTCTGAGGAAAAGAGAGACGAGGGGACGGACTCGTCGTCTCTCCTCACTTCCCCTCCTTCCAGATCGGCAGGTCTGCGCTCGGTCCCACGCCACTCGCCCACTCCTGCTCATCCATTAACGCTCCATTGTTCGCACCTTTGTTCCGCCGTCGCCAGCTTTTTATCTGCCCCGCTCTCCGGCGTGGACCGCGGAGCTCGTTGCCAGTCTCTGAGGCCGCGACTTCAACAAAGGAGGAGGAGGAGGAGGGGGTGGGGGGAGGGGGAGGGTCGTGCCACCGGAGGTGAAGTGCAGCATAAATATCAGCCGCAAACAAAAGCTGCGCATCAGAACGGTTCTCCTGCATGAGACCCGTGTGGCTCGTCGCCTGAAGGGCCTCCTCCTCCTCCTCCTCCTCCTCCTCCTCCGGCCCAGCGGAGGCTGAGCACTCATTACCGAGTGAGCTTATCTCCGCTCGGACAGCGGGAGCTTCCCAGCCTGGCCGCGGATGCTAATGTGGATCATATTGCAGGTGAGGGGAGGAGGTGAGGGGGGGAGGTGAGGGGAGGAGGTGGGGGGGAGGAGGTGCAGCGATGTGGGCAGCCACACGGGAGTAATGGCTTTTTTTTTTTGTTGTGCAGTCAGAACCCTCAGGAAGAAAAAAAGCAGAAATCAGCCGGAGAATGTCTGCAAGGTGAATGTCGTTCACTTTGTGTGGAGATCAAAGGGGAGGGAGGGAGGGAGGGGGGGAGGGGCCTCTCATTTGTTTACAAAAAGAATTATAGCTATGTGGCCTCAATCAGTCTGGCTTAGATAAGAGCTGAATGAGAAAAGAAAAAAAGCCCTGGTGTCCCCGGCAGCCACAAAAGGACAGAGGGACTCAATCTCAATAGGTATCATTTCCTCACTGTCACATTATTTGTGCAACAGTATCAGAATATCAGAGTTTACGATTTATGGAGGATGTTGATGATTCACGAGCCGGTCGAGACAAAAAAAAGGACAGACAAATGGAGAATTTATCTGAATGTCACCTTGTCGCTTGTGCTAACGTTCCAGATCCCGTTTACACTGGAGGGATGGATGGATGGATGGATGGATGGATGGATGGATGGATCATCACATATTGAACCTAAACTGCAAAACTGCCAATCCATACTCAGCAATGTGTTTATTTCAACTGTCACCATAATCCAAACTTCAGCACCAGTGTGTGTTTAACACCCTCTGACGATTCTCTCACGAGATTAATAACCACCGGAAGAATTTGTGTTTTATGTGAAGCAGCAGTTGTGAAGTCTGAGTTCAGGAAATGAATGTAAAAGAAGTAAAATCATACTTCAGTGGCCTAAAAGACGTGAGTCGAATTGGACCAAACCTGCCGTCCAGTTTTCTAAGAACTCAACATTTCGTGACCCCAAAAACTAAACAACTAGTGCCAAAGTACTCCCCCTCTGTGGAAGTACTCTATTACATTTGACCCATGGTGCAAATAACGACAACTTATTTCTGCAGTTTCATGTTACAAGTTAATATGTTGGTGGTCGTGTAACTCAGTGTTTTTCAACCACTGTGCCGCGGCACACTGGTGTTTCCGCGAGATCTCGTCAGCTGAGCCGTGGGAAATTATCCAATTTCACATTGTTTTCTAAAAAACATTTGCTCTCACAGCGACAGTGTGTTGCAGAGTAATCGTGTATAAATACTCTTCACCACTAGACGGCAGCACAGAACTTTGCCGGTGAAATCGAAACTGACAGACGTCAGTGTGGTTAATCTCCACCTCCTGCTACCATCTTGTATCAAAGTACTGTGTCAGTGACAGTGATGGAGACGTTTTTGAAAAGGAAGAATGTGAACCAGGATCTCAGCTCTTCATCCATCAGGTCCAGGTTTCACACTGAGGGAGGCACTATTAAAAAAAGGACTTTTTTTCTGGATTTATTTGATTCCTGTTGATAAAACTTTGATGAGAACGACTTTATATTGTTAATAGAGGCTACAGAGGTTCACATTTTCAGGTGGTGGTGTGCCTCCAGATTTTCCCAAACAAAAAAGTGTGTCTTGACTCAAAAAAGGTTGAAAAACACGGATGTATCATTATTGTTTTACGTATCAACGAGTTCCATGAGAATGACCGCTACGACATTTACGAGCTTAATTCGTCAACGACCACAAAACAAGCCATTGTACCCGGATAAAGAAGCGTTTCTCCTGAACTCCACCTCCGGTTTGATAAAACCGAGTCTGGAAACACTGAAACTGGATTCCGACCTGGACAAAATGAGAATTTATCAGAATAGTTGTAATCAGATTAAAACGGTATGTAATCCAATCTGTGGTGGGCATTACAAACCCTCTTTCTGGTCGCTTAATTGAGCAAACAGACGTGCTTATGATTCAAACATTAATTCTATCAACGACGGGACGTTGAGATGAGCCTCTTTGCGGAGCCGCGTTGATTTCGAGACGTACTTCCAGGTTCATTGTTGCGGCAGATTAGGCTGCTAATAAGTGTGTTTGTCTTTTGAGGATTCCCCCGATGGGAAACAACAAAAAAAGGCCTAACTTGTTTCCTTAATGGGGCCTCGTTTGTCTGCGGCAATTACAACATATAATCACAATCAATTTGCCGGCGCTCGACAAAGGAGTCGTATCGGCGCGGTCGCTGGTGCGACTTAAATGGACGAGTCCTATTTCCCCGTATCTCCGCTCCATTGTGTCACCCGATCGCATGCATGTGCAGTTTTGTGTGTGTGTGTGTGTGTGCACAACAAATCACAAAGCAGGAGCTTTAGCCCATCAAAGAGGGGGCTAAAGCCCCCCCCCCCCCCCCTTCTTCACCCCACCACCTATCTGCACCTCTCACAATAAAAACACAGGAAGCAGAGCACTTGACACAGACGTGTTCCAGGCAGATTTGATCAGAGCGCCGCTGAAATTCCCTCTTATCTGTCCGCCAAGATGTGTAAACAGTGAACCGCTGAGCATGACCGGCTTGTGTGCGAGTGTTTACAGTATATCATAGGAAGACGTAATCTCCTCAGACTTAAACACCCCCTCAACCCAACCCCACCCCCCACTGCTCTGCTGCCGGTCAGAACTTCTGGAGCAAACTGCATCACTGATAATTCTATAATTGGGTAAAGTTTCGCCAGCATTCGGTTCAAATGTGGCAGTTAAATCTCCTTACAGTATTAAAGCGCTCTTATCAATCCGATCAGCGAGGAGGGTATCAAAGGCGCATCAATAAAAGATGAGAGGCTTACGTGTTTAATATGCCACGTATAGCTCTACGTGGTATGGCGGTCATAAATAATTCACTTTGGAGGCGTGAGCTCGGAGGCGCCGCGTGTTGCTGAAGCAACAACTTTTGTCACGTCGACACCGACTTGACGGTTTTTCCCTGCCGAGCGCAAACTGCGACGGCGGGATTTTTTTTGCAAATGAGACTTTGAAACGTGGCGGAGACGGCGAGCGTCGGACCGGTAGGCATCGACGCAACCACCGACACGTCGCTGCCCAAACGGCAGCGATTCTCGGCGAATTTTCTCTCCAAAAAAAAAAAAAACCTAACGTATAATGAGGCGCGGGCGTCCGCCTCAGCCTCAGCCGAGTGAATAAGTGGCGGAGTGGCAGCAACTGATGAGCGGTAATGACTTGTGTGCAGTCGTTCCCCCCAGAGGGCTTCGTGCACACCGACCCACCGACCCACCGAACGACGACGCCAAGGCGAAGGCAGCGAGCAGCGGGGCGCTCTCTGGCCCTGAACCCATCTAATCTTCAACACAAGAATAAGGCCCCTCTAAGCATGTGTGTGTGTGTGTGTGTGTTTTTTCATGAAGCACACTGCAGCACTCCATGAATGTATAAATACACAAGTAGGTGCTGTAAACCGTCCACTGTGTGTGTGTGTGTGGGGTTGACAGAAGTTCACCAGACAACACAGCTGCCGCCGTGCACTTTTCTTTCGCTTCCAGTGGCCCAACGGAGCCACTTGGCGGAAAACAAACTAACGCAGACGAAGCAGCGTGATGCATCACGACGCCGCTAAATTACGAAACGGGTTTCCATTTGAAGGACCTGGACGGGGAGCGACCCCGCCGTCGTTTAGATCTGGAGAGTTAGTGGGTGGGTTTTTTTGCTGTGGTTTATTCCCACAAGTCCAGAAACGTGCACTTGAGGTTAATTAACGATACAATCTCTCTCTCGCTCTCTCGCTCGCCCATCCTCTTCTCTCCGTCGACCCACTGACCCCGGCTGCAACGGCAGAAAGTCTCCACCTCTTCGCCTGCTTCTGTATAAACCCTCCACCTCCTCCGTTTTTCTCAAAGAGCCTTGAAACGACGGATGTGTTCGGCGCTATATCAGTCAAATCAAAGTGAAAGTGAATTATTTGGAGGGAGCGGGACAGACGAAGGCTCGACGGTCGACTGGTTAATGTTTCTCTTGACATTTTGACTATGTAGATGCTTGAAAAGCGACCGGATGGATGTAGAGACGGACCTGCACAACCTGCACTGCATTTCCATCTCCTCCTCCTCCGTCGTCGTCGCTCCCAGCCTAATCTCCGCTGATCAAACAATTTATCTTGCGCCGGGGCCGCGTTGCTGCAACAGTACGTGATACGTTAAGCTCTGGGAAAACAAAAGTACTATTAGTGGCCACAAATAGTTTTCATATTTAATAGGCTCTTTCCACCGGAGCGCCGCTCGCTGGGTTTCCTCCTCTGCTCCATCACGTCTGGGGCGTTTGGCTAAATTATTAATGTCGGCTGCAGGTTAACCAAAAGGCAGGGCGGCAGGACGCAGTGCGCAGGGGCCCTCCTCCTCGGCCCTTGTTTACACGCTTACGGGGATCGTGATTGAGTGTTTCCCGGGCCGATCGGGGGGGGGGGGGGGGTACCTGGGCTGTGCGGACATGGAGGCTGAGGATCTGCTCGTGTAGCCAACACACCGCTCACACATACATGGCCTTGTGTGTGTGAAACACAATGCAGGCATGAGTCCACGCGCGGCGTGCAACCAACCGGATTGTAAATTCAAGGCCCGGCGCTAGCTAGAGGTTGGGTGATTACACCGAGCACCGCGGGAAAGCTGGAAGTGCAGCCTGCTGAGAGCAGCTGTGGCGCAGCGATACGGCGAGAGGTCTGCCTTGGAATCGGCTCACAACATAGAGAATAATTATCCTCACGGGCGGGGAAGAGCCCGGCCGGCCGCTGGGTTGGGGTTGGGACTCAGACAAGACGCTACGATTTTTTTTTAACAGACTTATGAGATGTGGATTTGGTAAACATGACAGCACAGTGTCAACCCCCCTTGAACGCAGGTCATCGGGAGGGAAGTACAAAAAAAAAAAAGGTGAGGAGGAATTGGGAGGGTAGCTGCTTGGTACCGAACACAAATACAAGGAGAAAGACACGGTCCAGCTTTTTACAACCTTGGGAATCTGGAAACGACGGTTTTTGCTGAAGAACTGGTGTCGCTTCAAACAGTCATCTCCTGATGCAATCCTGTTCTGCTTGTGAGCAGCTGGAGCCAGATGCAGCCAGATGTGAGCAGCAGCGGCGGCTCACACAGTACGAGTCGTTAAAAGTCTGGCCAAGGACAATACTGGATCAGATCGACTGGACGAGGCGAGGATAGGCTTTGAGCGCACTGGATGAGGGCTTCGCTTGTTGCCGTCATATCCCAAATGAATAAAGAAACATCATCAAGGACTGCTTACAGACATCCTCACCCTCATCCAGCTCCAGAATAACATTTGAACGAGGTTTAGATATAGTGGAATCCAGCCGTCATTTCAATTTCTGGGCCCGTTCCCAGCTGGCGACAGGCGAAAGCAGCACACAATGTGGACACGTGACCAGCCGCATACGCTCACATTCACACCTATTGCACATTTAGAGAAACCAACATACCTCAAATACGCACAGGTTTGTAGTACGAAACCCGGAGTACCTGCAGAAAACTCACACACCAGCCCACAGTCAAATACCCGCTTTAAAAAGTAAGATATTAAAACATACACGCCAC
This sequence comes from Blennius ocellaris, assembly GCF_963422515.1. Lineage (NCBI taxonomy): Eukaryota > Metazoa > Chordata > Actinopteri > Blenniiformes > Blenniidae > Blennius > Blennius ocellaris. The sequence continues at coordinate 34,306,404 of NC_137650.1, read as the reverse complement.
GATTTGTAACGTTCTCGTATTGCCTTGGGTTTAAAGTGTTCAGATCGTATCCGAGTCCGTTTATCAAGCAGTAGATCGCCGTGTTATTCACACTCCTTCCCATTCAGCCGCATCAAAGGAACTGGAGGCACACTGATGTTGGAAGACCCGTTATTGGGTCGCAAACATGAGTTATGCCTGGTTTTGTTGGTGCAAGCGGGAGCTCAGCGCTGCACACAAAGGAGTGAATGTCATGGCAGTGGGGAAAAAAGGGATTTTAATGGCTTCATTTGACTCCTGACAGGACTCTGGGTCGACTCCAGCGCTGCCTTTGATGGGTGGTGGGGATCCAGGGGGGGCACCTTTGTTCCAGAGCTTAGGCCCTGGCACTTTAGAGAAAAGTGAAACTATGAGAGTAATTTAGCCGAGCAGAGTGTGTGTAAGTGTCGTACGAGGGGGGGGGGAGGGCGGTCGGTTGAGTGGGGACGGGGGACTACTTTTATCCACATCCATTTGATTTCCTGTCATGAGCGCAGACGGCACAAAGGGGTAATGGAAGACCCGCTCTGATGGGGGATTATGGTAATGGGTACCTCTGCAAAACCCGGCAAAGCTGCAGCCTCTTGTTACCCCAGCGCACAAGATCTATTACAAAAACATGCAAAGGAGAGATCGAAGGCTCGCAAATAATAGAAGCGCGTATATTCACAAACATCACCTGAAGGCAGTGGATGCTTGTGTTGTTTTTTTTGGGGGGGTAGGGGTAGGGGGGGGGGGGGGGGGGGGGTTTCCACCGTTTTGGACGATGAAGAAAACGCAACACATCTTCTGTTGTGCAAACCTGTTCCTACATGCCTCTGGGACGGAGATAATTATCTCTGATGCACGTCTATTTCAGGGACTCGCCAAAGCACCGCCACTGTTTAATACTGTACATGAAAGGCCTGAATGAATGATGGATCCGTCCATTAGCGTGGAGCTTCTGGAGTGTCACGAGAGCCCGGGCTGAGGAGGAGGAGGAGGAGGAGGAGGAGGACGAGTGAGTGTCGTGCTGAAAGGCCCGGGTGATAATTGGTCTTGGCTCTTTTGATGTGCAGACAACGCCGTAATCCGTCTTAATCATATTAGGGGGGGACCCTGCTTGGCCAGCGAGGGCCACGCAGCCATCGCCAAGATATAGGTAATAACTCCTTGGCTTCCATCTGAACACGAGACGCAACAAGCTTCCCTTCCAATTGGCTGTGATTAAGAAAATTACCCACTATTCCGTCTCTCGGTTACCCTTTAAAGTCCAAATTACCCACAGGTGTCCCTGTGTTCACGTCTGACATCATCTCGCCATTGCCCTTCCAGCGTTTTGTCTTTGTACTCGGGTTGAGGGAAGCCAATCAAAGGTGAAAGGCTTGATGAAAAGGATCAAAAGAGTTCTTGGAAGCGTGCGGCTTGTCATGTCAGCGGGAGGACAAAAGGACGGAGACGCAGACGACCAGGCAGCCCTGGGACCATGTGTCCACGCCCTGGGGGTCCGGGTCCAAGTGATCTCACTTGTCCTGCGAGGCCAATATGGCACTTCCTGCCCACACCCCGGAGCGAGGCGCCGGGCACGCCGTCGGGCGTGCTCCAGACATATGGCACTGCCACCGTCTGTGTAGCACGAAGCGGGACTTTTCCCCCATTGATTTTTCACGGCACAGAACCTTTTTTTTTGCAAAATCCGCCGTCCCCCCCCTCCCTATTTTTGCGAGAGCAAATTACCACGAGCAATTATGTTCCATCAGCTCACGAGGGGGACGCAAACATGGCACCGGCGTGATGCGGGTAGTTAGGATACAACGCCATGCAAGTCAATCCCGACACCTGGAAGGGATTTAAATATGACAAACACTGCTTCATCAGCTGTTTAACAACTGCAGCAGAGAAATACAAAAAAAAAAAAAAAAATACTCAGAACTGGGTGGAGAAAATGTTTGTGTATCTGTGAGGACGTCAACATCACAACAACACAGTGCCGGTAATCCCTCAGCAGGAAGAGTGTGTCCTTGAACAAATCACAACAACACACACACACACACACACATGAAGGAAAACACACTTGCATCTATTCGTATACCCACATGCACACAAATACACACACAATTATACAATCAAACACACACATGCCACTCAGTTGTATTTACTCATATACCAACATACACACTTGCACAATTATGCACACACACACACACACACAGCAGAAACCGATGGTGAAATCTGCCCTCGTGTTGGAACAGGAAAAGCTCAGACACAGTCGACACAATCTGTCTCAAACAATCAAACAACAAAGTGTACTTTTCCTCTCTGGTCTGGATTGTGAAGCACTCAGACACTGAAACGCACACAGCCTCTCCAAAACGCCGACTTCTCGTCTTGACGTCTCTCTCCCCGCAGATCTATCCACCAATAAACATTTCTACTGTCAGTCCAATGACTTGCTGTTAGAATCTGCTGTAACAGGAGCAAAAAGAGTCTCTCTCTCCCTCCCTCTCTATCCGTCTTTTCTTCCCTCGCTCGCTCAGCGTCTCTGATCTCATGCACACTAACATGCAGCCAGCAGTGTGTTATTACTGTTGAAGGGCTTGAGCACCTGGCTTCACTCTCCAATCAGCGTCACAAACACGGCTGCTAAAAATACCTCATTTGCTTTATCGGAGGGGGGCGTAAATCCTTGTGAACAAGAGGGTGTGTATATATATATATATATATATATATATATATATATATATATATTTGATTATGTAGCATTCGTTTGTAGCTGGAAGCTTTTAAATACATGGGTGTGTTGTGTACGTCTGTAATTGGGGTGGAAAATGACCCGAACGCTGCACAGGAAATCATTGTTAATGGCATGAGGTTTTCAAATGTCACATTTACTTACACTTGCGCGGAGTGAAAAGAAGCTTGCGCTCAGACGATGGTGATTTATGTGAAAATGGGAGAGCAGAGATTTCATTCATTGTTGCGGGGAGCCTGTTTGGAAGCATCCAGCTCTTGGAGTGGGACGGCGCAAGCTGTCTTTATTTAGTGTTCGCAAGTTTCGCCGATCATTGTTGTATTTAATATCATCTTCAGAATTACAGAAGCGTAATAAATATGTGATTTGCATGGGAGGTTGTTTTTTTTTTCTTTTCTTTCGGGTTTTTTTTTTTTTTTAATCCATCTGGGCATCGTCGGCCTCTTCCTGAAACGACGGCGGTGGCGACTCGGCGATGATCCCCGACATAATCGTCCAATCACACGGGCCTCGAGTGTGTGCGTGTGTGTGTGTGTGTAATGTGTGTGTGTGTGTGTGTGTGTGCGTGCATGTGTAGCTCAGGAGAGGGAGGGGGGAGTGCGGCTCCAGCATTGTTGTAGGAATCAAATAGCGTTACCATGGCAACCCCCTGGCAGTGGCAGCCTTTTTGCAGTAACCAGAGAGTAAAGACCCCCAGGGACCCCCCTTCACCTCAACCCCCCACCCCTCACCCCCACCACCCCCACCCCTCCTCGCCTCCGGCACGTTTGTGGAGGGGTCGCCGGGATCCAACTGGGGGTGTCTGGCACCGGTGAAGGGTAGCGAGGTGGGATGGGGGAGGATTGTTTTGGGGGGTGGGTAGGGGGGGGGTGGGTTCCTGTCCTTTGAATACACACGCACCAGCAGCAAATAGAGCCTCTGTCCTTTTAGCAAAGCCCTCGTCATTCATCTCACAACCCAGTTTCGATTTTCATCCGCGAGTTTGCTTTCAAACGCCGGCGTCCGGCACAAAGAGCCAAAACAAGAGCTGGAGCCTGTTGATGGACGTGTGGAGAGCGAAGGGGGCGGCGGCATGAGGGAGGAGCCTCACTCTGCCTGCTTGAGCACAAAATAACTAGCTTGGTGTGTGTGTGTGTGTGTGTGTGCATTCACTCACTCACTCACACACACACCAACCCCCCCCCTCCTCTGGCTAACACAGGTGGGTATTGTCTGCAGCGTGGGGCGCCGCTGGCAGCCGGCCAGCGCCGCTCAGTCACCGGGCTAGTCCCGCTCCAGTCCGCTGGCTGTGCAGGTCCGCCCCGGCAGAGCGAGCAGCTCTTAACCCTTTCTTGTCCGCCGGCCAGGGCTTCGCCGCAGAGGCTCGGAACGTCTGCGAGTCAGAAACGTGACGGGAAAAGTCTTTTACATCATGTAAGAGAAGCACACAGATGGCGTGCGCAGAGTAGCTTTCACCGAAAACAAATCCCACGTCTCCTCCACAGCGCAACAGCGTTCCTGAACAACGGCCTCCTCAACTCATAAATAGCGAGAGTTGTTTCTCCCGAACCGGCGCAGACCTTCACGCTCCCAAAGGAGTCCTGCTGGAGCCTTTGATTGGGCAGACTGGAGAAAGAGCTCCCCATCTGTGAAAAGTAGCTTCAATACCCCTTTGTTCCTTTGTGGCCATGTCAGATCGGTTCAGAAAGCCAAGGAGACGGCAAGGACGGCGAGGCGAAGAGGTCACTTATGAAACCATCAGAAGCTATCGCATTTCATGTGCTGGTTATTATAGGGGGGCGTGTTCAAAACAACAAAAAAGAAAATCATAAATTAAAAACACAAATTTAGGGAAATCCTTTCCCCCCCCCCCGATGCATTTTCATGCGTTCGCCTTGCGGGGGTGAAACCTGTGCGCATGGGAGGCCTGCGTGAAGTAATTAAAGCGACGTGTCGGAGAATAAAACGACGGCGCACACCTTCGTGTGGCTCCAGAGGTTCGGTGAGGACACAAAGAGGCATGTGTGGCGCCGCCTACAAGGCTACGAGGGCGTAAACAAAGGCCGTTCTCCACCACGACACAAATAAGTTTATTGATGGGGAAAAAAAAGAGAAAAAATAAGAGAAAGAAAAAGAAATGGCAGTTCAGCGCGAGTCCCCTTCACAGCTCCACCTACAGATGGGAAACCATCCAATGGCGCTTCCCTTGTCGCAAGAAAACGTGTAAACGGGGGGCACATGTGCACGTTTTCTCTGACTTTTGTTACCGAAGACGCAACACGTCAGCCCATAAGTACCTCCAGTCATTAACAACAACACACGACTGCGTTCATAATTTAGGCGACGCATGTGGTTTACCGGGGCAAATCCGGGTTCTGAGCGCGAGGACCTGCTCGCCAACATAAATCTTGTGGAATATAAACAAGTTGGAGAACTATAAACGAGCGTCTTAGGACCCCGCGATTGATTTATCCCTGAACCCCCAAGACCTGCGAGCTGCAAGACGAGGGGCCGCGGGGCTTTTTCCTACAGAGGCCTTATTGATGGGCGTCATTGATTAGCTGTCAAATTTAAACATAAAACGCAGCCGGGCCGCGATGTCGGATCAATCAGCACGACTCAATGTCAAGACTGGAATGTGCAACGGCATGTGGCCAAAATAGCGATCGTACAAATTGCTACACGGGCGTTCAGGAAGCTCCAGGCCGACGCTGGTGATCCTGTCAAATCACGTAAAAAAGGTTCTTATGACATAAGAAGTCAGTGGGTTTTTTGGTATGAAGTCGGGATGAAAGAATACAAAAACCAAAGTTTTGCGTTTCAAAACCACTTTTTCACCCACCGGGGTCGAGGATAAGAGGATAAATAAAATGAAGCGAGGATGAATCGGAGGGCAGAAACCGAGAGGGAAACAACCTTAAACTCAACAACGGCGTTGCTCCTGAACCTCGAGGTGAAGGAAATGGTTCAATACGACTCGCTTTTCCACCGCGTCAACCGGCTTCACGTCATCGCCACTCATTGGACCCAGAGACACTTTGGCCCAATCCCAATTCAATTTTGTACCCCTCCCTTAGCCTTCCGCCTCCGCCTTCCCCTCCAAAACGAGGGCAAAGGCAAAGTGGTAAAAGTTTCAGCCCTTAGATTTGCGCACTAGTGAAATGGGACACCCCTTAGACTCTCGTGAACGCGCAATTCAAAGGGGAAGGGGTAAGGGGCAGGGCTAAGGGGTAGAATTGGGATTGGCCCTTTGACACGGAAATCTGACGGACTGAACTTGACGAACCCGACGCACACGACGGTGTCGTCGTGTGCTAAAGTGTTGGTTTCTTTGTCGCACGGTGAGCCGCAGCATTAAGCGCATCCCACTTTGATGAAAGGAACCTGGAGCACATCGTGTTTACTGAACGCCGACCATAATCCCTGGAGGTAAAGTTGTGGAGCTGCAGCATTGAGCTGGGAAAAAGGGAGGAGAGGGGGGGGGGGGGTAAAAAAAACTGTAGGGCATTTGGAGAGGGCTTTTTTCTCAACTTTAATTACAGGCCTCTCGTCAGACAGATCTCTCTCCAAGAGCTATAAATTGGAGGGAGGCGGCTGGAAGAGAGACTGAGCAACTCTTTCCCAGCCTCTTTCACTTTTCACCTCGCAGACGCACAACGAGCCAGGGCACGACGGAAAAGGCACACGTGTCCACCGAGCGTGTCGACGACACGACGCCACCGACGTGACGGCGCTGGAACACGGAATCTCCTGAAGGTCCTCAGAAAATGGCTTCAGGCACACCAGTAAATATGCTTTAAAACAGCGATCAAAGGCCTGATTGAGGGCCTCTGTGTGGAGCCAGACAAACATGACACGGCTCCATCACCACTAATGTCACCCCTCCCCCACACACCTCCCCAGGGACCCGCCGCCCTCCACTCGTCATCAAACCGAAGGCGCAGAAATGAATATCAAACAGCCGCTTGTTGCACTTTTATGTTTCTGCAATTTACAGCTGCGCGAGCGACTGACAGTGAAGTGTTCCATTTTCAATTACCTCCGACGTCCCGGCGGTTTCCTTCATTACGCGTGCCCGCCGACGTCTTCTCTTCATAAATCTGACTGATTCTAAAGGCCCGTATGGAAAGGCGGCTTTAACGGCAAAAGGAGGACATAAATTTGACAGGAGTCATCTCGCAGGGGAAGCAGCCGCCGCGACCGTGCCGCATGCAGGCGCACGAAATCATTCTTGTGTTTTCATTTCCGGAGAAGTTATGCGTTTACGCGACGAAGTTTTGAAAACGACGTTGGTTTGGTAGATCATGTTCCCTTTTTGTAGCGGGCTAAAGCAGAATAGTATTATACGTACTCTATACGTCGCGGCTCTTCCACCTTTCTGACAAGCCGCCAATAAAACTTGTCAAGTATTTGTCGTTATATATAGTTATTGTTGTTACCCGGGCGACGTCTGATATAATCGTGCAACAAGAGAGGTTTTCTAACGCTCACGTCGGAACAATGTTTGGTTGAAAGCGGCACTTCCGCGATGTGGTTTCCCCTGTTGGGCCACTAGAGGGAGCTGCTGGTCGTTTTAGTAGTGAAACCACACACACACACACATGCAGAGACATTAGCAGTGGGACGACACACACATTCCTTTGACAGACGACCAAGTTGAGTATAAACCCACCAAGTCCAAGGAGAGGAAACCGTTGTCTACTGAGCATGTGCAGAACGACTATTACTGCCGTGGTGCATAAGCAGCGTTTCCGCCGTCCACATGGAGATGGAGAGTTTTCACAATGGAGTCCGGGCGTTTTTTTGTTGTTGTTGGTTTTTTTAAATGGCTACACACACACACACACACACACACACACACACACACACACACACACACACACACACACACACACACACACACACACACACACACACACACACACACACACACACACACACACACACACACACACACACACACACACACACACACCATAGTAACTTTTGCATTGAATTACATTTATGACATCAACGTTACTCAATCTGCTCATCACTTGCCTTGATGCAGAAATGTGTTGCAGTAATAAAGTTGCATTTGCTTTTTTCTTTTTTTTTAACCGTTATCTGTCCTTCAATGGAGACATTTACAGTGCAATGATAGCTCACGGGTGAACGGCAAAGATATAAAACGTGAATTTATACTCTGCAACTGAACACACGAAGGTATAAGACAAAAAAAGAAGGAAATAGTGATTCTGTGCTATATGAAGCACATATGAAGCACATGCATTTGCTCATCGATGACCACGGAGGACGAAAGTCCCTTGTTCTATGAACCTTCGTGGGTAAATATGAGCAGAAATATGGTGAATTTAAACGAGCGGAGAATAAAAACCCAACACGTTTGATCAGATCTTCACATCCTGCGGTCAAACCATCAGACAGGCTGTTCGCTTGGTTTGGGCAGCTCGCCCCGGTTCTGCCCCTCGGTGCACCGTCTGCCACTGCAGGAGCCGCCAGCTCCCATGCAGCCAAGATGACGGGTGACGCCGTGGCACCACTTGCAGCCCGGGTCTGAGAGATTAGAAGTGAACGACGGTGGCGCTCAGCCCGCTCTGGCACGTCGGCGTGGAGAAACCCGGAAAACACAAAGCGGGTTTTTTTTCCCCAGCATGTCAGACCGTAACATCAGAGTGACGCTGCAGCGTCTCTTAGTATGTGGTTGGGGAGAAATAAATACATGAATGAATAAACAAGTCACTGAACTGAAACAACGCGAGGAAACTGTCATCGTTGACCGTGTCTGAACATTTTCTATACAGCGGGGACGTCAAACGCAAGGCTGAAACCGACCGGAGGCTCCGATCCGGACCGACGAGCCGCCGAGGAAACTGTTAAAAACATCATCTCAAAGAAATCAATGTATTTTTTTTTGTTTTTTTTTAAACAAAAGCCATGTTGTCATGGTGGGTTTGTAAAAACATGCACAGTAAAACTGCTACAGGAGGTTGTTTTTTTTTGACATTTCATTGTATTTCTCACCAGCGGGTTTCATTAAAATGGTCTTTATGTTGACATTGTGATCATTATAGTAGTAGTACAAGTAGTAAATGCTTGGTTTTGTGAAAATAGACGTTTTCATTACATATATTCTGCAGCAAAACAAGGAAAAGTTTTTAAGTTTAAATCAAAAGCCATAATTCTACCAGTGCTGTCCACTCAAGAGGAAATAGTTTGTGTTCCCTGAACTGAAACATGTTTCCTTCTTCCAAACATTTACTTTTGCAAACCGAAAGGATTTCAGCTGAAGTTAAACACTTATTTACCTAAACCATATTAACAAATCAAAATTCAAGATGTAGGAAGACATCAGACTCTGAACTGAGCTTCATAAAGTCAAAAACAAAATAATACGTCTCATTTATACAAGTATACACAATATATTATAAATACACATGTATATACATATTATAGCTGTACAAGTATTACAACAATTACTCTTATTAGTATTTATATACTATTATTAAAATACTACTATTTAGTTTTTGTTACTATTACTATAATTGATCATATTGTTAATATTTCTGGTGTTTATTGTAGAGCAATATATTTTTCTATGTCTTAAAGGTTTTTTTTAAATGTGTGACTACAACTGGAACAATTTCATTGCAAAAAAACAGCCGACAGCATCGACTCGTGGCCTGGAATGTTGTTTTCCTCTGCCGTTGCCGTGTAAACAGACATCGTCTTCAAAACGTTGCCAGACAAATCCAGAAACTACACATTCAACCAGCGATTGAAGCTCCATCACGCTTCAAAAAACAAAAACAAAACGCTGCTTCACACCGATTTTCCCTGATTCACTCTCCTATTTATTCATCTAACAAAAAACCAAAAAAACACAACACACGTCCTTTTTTCCCTCAGAATAATATGATCCGACCTGTAAACTGGCAGCTTCCGCGTCCTTAATAATCAATACGAGCATGAAAGCGGCGGCCCGGCTGGCGGACTGTAATGTCACGAGGTGTGGAAAGCATCCAGAGCCGCCATGCCTGTGGAGTTTTTCTTCCCCCCCCTGCAGACTGGTGTGATATCCTATTTTGGCATGACACCTTTGACACGTCGTGTCGCCTCCTGCTGTGAAATCTGTTTGTCTGCCGGGTTTAGCGGCTAAGAATGGCCCGCCGTGCAAACACATGTGACATATCCACCCCCCCCCCCCCCCCCCCTACCCTCCTCCTCCCCCCTCCTCTCCTGGGGTCTCCAATTCTCCGTGCATGGGTTATTTGCATCTAATTACCGGGGCTAAAACAAACGGGGGTGTATGGCGAACAGGCCTAATGCTGGCGTCCAAAAGCGTCACATCCCAGAGCGAAGAGCGCCGCGCGGCGCGGCTGCAGGCTTTACCTGTGTCAACGAGGGCCGCGGCACCTGCTGCGCACTTAATTGCAACGGCCAACTGTAGCCCAGCGGGGGGTAATCAGAATACTGGAGGATGGCCGTTTTGGGGGGTCTTTCCTCGCTTCAGACAAAGCCCCATCCTCATTTTGAAATCCACCCCCCGCCTCCCCCCCCCCCCCCCGAAACCCCCCCCCCCCCCCTCTGCACAGCAGGAATTCTCCGTCTGAAAACCGCGAGTCCAACGGAGGCAAAATAAATACAGACAACAACATTAGCACACAAATCACGCGAGCTGCATTCAGCGCACAGATACCGATGTCATGTGATAACGGGACTGAGAATAAAGGGGGCGGGGGGGGGGGGGGGGGGGGGGGGGGGGGCGAAGGGGGTGTGGTGGGTAAGGATTAGATCTTCGGTTTTGCATCTTCTAAAATATAATATGCAGTGAGACTCAGGCCTTTATTTACCAAATGATCTCACGTGAAAATGGAAAACGTCTGTTTTGGGGTCCGTTTCCATGACGACCGTGCTGAGAGCCAATGAAAACGCAACTTTTTGTAAAATGCTCCAATTACAACTCACTGTGGGGTTTGTTTGCTGCAGTGTATGCGCCCCATGTAAACCGAATTTCCCCATGTGGGATTAACAAACTCTGATCTAATCGACTCTAAATATTAGTTCTGCACATGCTCAGTAGGTGTCATGACTCCCAGTCCAGATTCTCCTGGTCGTTTTACAGTCGACAGTCACTTCAACAACTTGGCCGTCTGTCCATACAAAGGTCCCTCAACTCCCATTGTTAGCGTTATGAGACATATCGTCTCCGACATCATTTTCGAAACGTTACCGTAACGAAAATGCAAAAAAACCCCGATGAATTAGAAACGTGAACACGACCTCATTGTGACACATGATGTCTCCATCCATAGAGTTGAATAGAAGTAGTAGGACGGCTTTAATCGTTCAAATGTAGAGAATGAAAGTGAAAAGTTATCAGAAAATACCCAAGTAAAGCTTAGAGACATGAAAAGTCAAAGTACCGCGCCAAACTGTTTGCAGTTCCCATCAAAATAGCTTTACAACATGGCCGCCTGTATGAAAACGCCGCAATTGCGCCAAGAAGAGTCTCTACTGTCGCACGGCGACGAGGGAGGCGTCCTGGCGTCGGTGGCGCTCGCCGGCCGGTTGCACGCCAGACGAGGAGGGAAAGAAAAAAAGGCAGAATGGCGTGTGGGGAGATAATCCGGCCCCACGCACAAATAACGCCGCCCCTCCGGCTTCCGGGGACCTTCCCTTTTGTTGACAGGGGCCACGGCGTCGCTCAATATTCGACCTGACAAGCACAGCAAATCACCGCGACGGAGCCGAGTGTCAAGAGGAAGTGGGTTTGTTTGCTTATTGAGCTGGAGCCGGCGAGGTGGGAGGGAGGGAGGGAGGGGGGGAGGGGGGGAGGGGGGGAGGAGAGGAACTGTTGGGGAAACACGGGAGAGCAGAACGGAGGAGCAGATACTCAGTAACACATCCGACAGGAATAAGTGACAAACAAAGAACAAAGAGGCCTCGGCGGCGGCGCTGGAGGTTCCCTGAAACACTCCCAGGCCAATTTGGGAGCCAGACAATTGAGAGGCTAATAAAATCTCCACACAGCGAGGTGTTGATGATCTAAAGCGGCGGCGGTTCCTGGAGAGGCCCGCCAACGCCGAGGGAGACGCCTTCAGACGCTGTTTGCACAAGCTGTGTGTGCATGAGTGGGCGTGCGTTCGCTTAAGAACGGAACGGGGACCGTGGGTTTCTTTGTCGCCGCGCCGGCCGGAGCTCCACGATTCAGCTCGCGTGGAAAGAGGGAACAAAAAAAACCCAAAGTGTCTTTAAGTACAAGAGACGAGCGTCTCCGGCGTCGTCCACTGAGGACGATCCATCAGACGGTCGTTACGTTCGCGACACGAACGGCGCTTTTCCACTAGCGCCTGCTCAGCCTCACCCTACAACGCTATCGACCCGGTGTCTTCGAGGTACCTCCTCGACCGAGTAGGAAATGTGGTAGGGAGGCTGCTGATTGGCCGGCTGCGTCGACATAACCCCAACAAAGACGCTCACAAACAGAGGTAGACGCACAGAAATCAACCCCGCCAACAGGAGGTCTCCCAGCCGCAGTGTTACGGCTCAACTGGTTGCCCTGTCATCTGGTGACCGGGTTCCTCCGGCGTCTCCTTTTCACGGCAGATGTTTCAAAAAACCCGACCAAAATCCGCAGCTGTGTCCGTTTAACCGCATTGTCATTACTTATTCTAACACCAGCTGCCGCTAACGGCTGGTGGCGGAAGACACCAGTTAACAGGGGCACCAGTGAAACCGAAACACCGGACAGTGAGGCACGGCTTTAACGATCCACATTCTGTAATATCGTTTAAAAAATCGTATCAAAATATTACATTTATTATCCAAGTAATGTTCGCGCCGTATCGTATCGGGGGTGGGGGTAGTTGTAAACTCTTATGACTCCGCCCACAAAGGGGTGGAGCTATATGGCAGTAGAAGACGACCGGGAGCGAGTGGAAAAGCGTCTTAGCTTTTGAAACTGGCTTCGAGGTTTCTTGTGTCGCGGAAAAAACGAACGCAGACGTTTTGGTCTCTGCGTGGACGGAGTGTCTTTGTCTCCACCCTTTGACAGGCAGCTGTCGGTTCAAGTCCCCGAGGGAGGGACGGGGGAGGGACGAGGGAGCCAAGCCCGGCGGGACTCATTCCAAACACCCTCCGCTAAAAGGCTAATCGCTTTACAAGTGTGTCAAGACATCCAAATGCCCCTGATGGGAGCGGTAATGACCGCCATGATCGCCTCCCATAATCCTTCCCCCCGCTCACAATAATTGTGACGGCGTCGTGACACGGGGCCCGGGATCGATGCCGCCGGAGTGACGTCGTCTGGGACGAGCTGGCAGGTTCTCCTGCCGCTGCTCTTAACGTGTCTGACGGCCCCAATTAACCACATCCATTAACCAGCCTGTGCGTCTCGTTCACAATAAATTTCCCCGTCGTGTCTCCGAGTCTGCTTCCAGACGAATAAAAAATTAACTCTTAGATGCACACGATGTCAAAAATGACCCCACAGGTTGTTATTCTTCAACATCTTTAAAATGAAAAGTTGTAATATATTCATATTCCAGGTATTCCTCATAAAACATGTTTGCGAAATGAGTCCATTTGCATTTTTATTTATTTTTTCATACATTTTAAGAAATTGCAGTTTTTGTATCATGACCACACTCTTCCACAAGTGGGGTCAAAAAATGACCACTACTACAACTACTTTGTAGTTGACTAACAGTATTGTATCTAGGTAGGCAACACAGTATCGTGTTTGCTAACAGTAGCCAACTGTATTGCTAGCTAACACACACACACACACACACGCTTTGTACCAGACCGAGCTAACTCAAAAGTAGGCTAGTGTTATATTAGCTAGTTTTCATATGATGTATAGGTGGTGAGACTGCTGACATCAGATGTGTAAGTGGGACAGTCAGAGTTGCGAAGAATTAAGTTTCATAGAAGATTCCATAGGAACTGCTTGGGGTCATACAAAAACGGCAATTTCTTCAAATTAATGAAAAAATAAATAAAAATGCAAATGGTAACATGTCACAAACATATTTTATGAGGAATACCAAGAATATGAAAATATTGCAACTCTTCGTTTGAAAGATTATATATATATATATATATATATGTATATATTGTATATTGCCAAAACGCATTGATTTGAATTGGGGTCATTTTTGACCCCACGTGTGGAAAAGTGTAGGTTACTGGTAGGTTGTGCATCCAAGGGTTTTAATGTTTAAACATTTTTTAATGTTTTAACATTTTTTAATGTTTTAACATTAAAAAAAAAAAAAAAAAAAAAACGAGAAAAAGAAAGCCGAAACTAATCACACATGAATAAATCGCTTGCCTCCGACGGACATTTCACCGTCTGTGTCAAACTGGAGTGTTTCCTCGGTCTCCAACTCCGCCGGCCAACTCTGAGGGAAGAAGTCCCGGGCCGCCGACGGCCGGGGAGGAAAAGTAATTATTTCTTTTAAAAAGAATCATTGTGAGAGCAAAAAAAAAAGTTCGACATGTGAGGAAGCAGTCAAGCCCGCGAGGAGGAATAAAAACACTCACGACACTCCCGCGGGAGCCGGCGTGAACCCTGGATGTCATTTTCCATGATTTCAGTTGAATTTTCCATAAAAACGTTCCGTAATAAAGTAACACCGCTCCACAAATCAACGCTGGATGTCGGGGACACTTACTTTTCAGCGTTGCTCTGGCTTCACCAGAAGGCTCGTCACACGTTATTTCACTTAAATTACATATTGGGTTCTCGCGGAAAACCTCAATGGTAACACAATTCATTACTTCCAGGTTAAAGAAAAAAAGAAAAAAGAAGGAGGCTATCTCCTAATAAAACCCTCTGGCCTTCATTCCGTCCTTTGCAAGCGTTTTTAAACTTGGCAGGAAAGACGGCGATGATGGAGCCTTTGCAGGCGGTAATGTGACGGCGGGAGACACTTTCCATTTGATGAGCATTCATCACCTTTGCTTTTCTCCGCTCCCCTTTTTTTTTCCTGAATCACCGAACCAGATAGTACAAAGGGATAACAGTAGCTTTAAAGAAAGTGCTCACCGCATAATTCTAAAAGAATAAAGTAGTAAAAAGAAATATATATATATATATTTTTTTTTTTTTTTTTTAAAGACAGAGAAAAAAAATAAAATTACAACTCGGGTCACCTCAACCGTGGCAAAATCTGCAGACCTGTGAAGGTTACAGGATAATGTGCTAATGCAATAACACCCAGATTTGTAGCGTCACATTACACCAGCCCTGATTGTGCACCAGTGCAATCTGTTTAGCCATATTACCTTGTCGCGGCTTAGAACAATCCTTTTTGTGGGGATTAAAGCCGAGGCCGGCGGAACGAGCATTAATCTGGCTCCACGCGGGAAAGAGAGACCGGGGCGAGGTCGGGGGGGAACCGGCGGCCGAGGAGGAGGAGGACGGTGGCGGCATAAAACACCCGGGCCACTTCTCTGGACCCGGGTCCTTGCTGCCCCCCCCCCTCCCCCCCCGGGGGCCGAGCAGCCTGCTTTAGGGTAGGAAAGCTGCAGGGTCGGCTTTTTGGCCCTTTGACGCTACATATGGCCGCTCATTGTGGCTGACAGGACACACACACGCACACGCACACGCACGCACGCACGCACACGCACACACACGGCCTCCAGGCGAGCCGGTTCGGAGGTTCCTGTTTCCCTTCGAATAGTAACAGGGTCACCTCGATAGCCCCGCTCCGCCGGCGCCCTATATTTAACCTGCGGCTCGCCGGTGGCCAATAACGTATTAATATAACTCTGTTGAAAGCCGATTTGCTGCGGCGTTAAAACCGATCCGAGGGCCCGCGAACCCCCCCCCCCCCCCCCCCCCCCGGGTGACATCGAGCCGCCGTTCGGAGGTTTTCGAGCAAAGCGTCGGTTGAAAGGAAAGCGTTAATAGCTGAAATGCACACGTCAGTATTTCAAGTGGTCCACTCTGCATGATTTACATCCCATAACCAACATGACTGCCTGATCATGCTTTGATATCAAACGTTATGCTTTTTTTTTTCTCCCCCCCTTAAAGAGCATATTTAAATACATAAGAGGCTCTTCTGCCATTACGGCCCCACTGCTGGGAAAACATGTTCTTGGTGGAGAGATAAGAGCAGATCGACGCAGAAATGTAGCGAACGGAGAGATTAAAAGTTTCTGGAACACTTTGCAATCCGAGTCTTTAACACATTTCCTCAGCTTCCGGCTCAAAGCGGGGGGGGGGGGGGGGGGGGGAGGGCGGGGGGGGGCTGGAGTCGTCTCCCCGAGCCGAAAAGATATGCAGTGTCCAGCTGGGACTTTTTCCTTAAATAAACCTTTGGCAGGGATGAGAATCTTTCAAATTAAAAATAGAGAACGCACAGCTGTCCTCGCAGTAATCAGGTGTGTAAGCGTGCGTCTAATACGGTCCGCGGCGAAAGCGCGAGGCGGCGGGCGCCCATCCATTACGCGGCGATAGCGTTCCCGCCCACACGCTGCCGAATGTTTAACAACAGTATTGTCCACTATTATTACAGCTGTAAACATCAACCTCCGTCCTGCTGGCAACGGAAACATCCCGGCCATTATCCTCTCCTGTGGCAGAGACAATGGAGCAAGGCAGGGGAGCAAGGATCCAGCATCCCACTTTCTGGCAGCCGCTTTACAAAGGGACTGTTTGGTGCTTGATGATGAATAAATCATTTCAATATGGCTTTGGTGGAAGGGGCAATTAGACGCTGCAGCTTGAGGCTAATCAAATCCGAGACTCTCTCTCCCTCTCTCTCTCTCTCTCTCTTCCTTGGCATCCATTAGAAGGGGCGGCGGGCGAAGACGAGACAAACATGAGTGGCCTCTGCCTTCCTCCAGCCACGGAGCTCGTCAGCTCTTCCCCATCGTTACGTTTATTTACAGTGCGGCTGTGTGAGCGAGTGTTAATGGAGCAGCGCTCATTCAAGCTTCGGATAAACAAGAAAACATTGTTGTCGGAGCAAAGAGCCGGCGCCGCAGAGCAGCGAGGATCCGCTAACCGACGGGGGGCGACGGGAGCTCCGGTCCTGAATGCGAGAGTTAAAAAATAAATAAATAAAAAATCTCCAATCACAATAAATCCTTGCTCTTAGGAGCAGCAGTGATCAGGCCTTCACGGCTCGGGAGCTTTAAGAGTAAGACGGGGTTGAATAGTCTTTAAAACCGACTGGAACATCCAAGTTTACGAAGGTTAAATACTCCTGCCAGCAGTAGAGGTGGAGACAGTACCCAAGTACTAGTACCTCGCTGAAATCGTACGAAAAAGTACTGAATGTTTGGATATTCCAACATCAACAGGTTAGTATTAAAAATGTAAACGAGTTAAACGTTCACCTTTTGTTAGTTACTTACAGAACTGATGATTTTTAAAGTTAAAAAAAACAACCCAAAATACTAAATAAGAACACTGATGTATGTATATGTTGCTTAATGCTATAGTGACATGTTGCCATAGTAACTTCTTCCACTAACATTTGTTATATCTGTTATTGTGTGAAGTCTAAAGAAGATACATTGGAATAATAATTAAATTGTAGATTGTTACATCTGTGGTATTTGTTCATTGTAACATTTGCTGAATGTAACATTTGTTCATTGTAACATTTGTTGAATGTAACATTTGTTCATTGTAACATTTGTTGAATGTAACATTTGTTGAATGTAACATTTGTTCATTGTAACATTTGCTGAATGTAACATTTGTTCATTGCAACATGTGTTACATCAGTTACTGTGTGAAGTCTAAATAAGGCAAGTTGACAGGTGTGAAAAAGACACACCTGCCAAGACAGTGAAGCTGCAATCAATAGTTCTAAGGCAACACACACACACACACACACACACACACACACACACACACACACACACACACACACACACACACACACACACACACACACACACACACACACACACACACACACACACACACACACACACACACACACACACACACACCATCTTGTCACCCTGTCAATCATCCTCCCTCACACCATCTGAAATCCCCAAGAAGTTAAAAAAAAAAAATCAAACCAGCAAAATGAGCAGTGTCTGTTTCAGTTTGCCAGCTCGGACCAGAACATGTCTGACGCTCACCCCCCCCCCCCCCCCCCCCCCCCCCCTCTCTCTCTCTCGTCGACGCTTCCACAAAAGCCCTCTTAGTGTCTGCCTCGTTCCCTCTCGGAGCCCCCAGACACCGCCGGGCCCTCATGCCGGGCCCTCATGCCAGCTCAGTAAAGCAAAGAGAGGGGAGGCGATTGGCATTAATAATCCCCGGCTTCATCAATAAATCAGGGAGGCAGTACTTAAAGGAGGCAGGTGATGGTCCGTGCACAATCCCCCAGATCAGGCTAATTCTGCAACGCTGTGAGAGCCATGCAGAAAGACGGGGGCTGCTGTTGGTTTATCGCTGGCCGGGGAAAAGGAAGATGTACAGAGAGACCACGTCGATGCATGAGGGCTTGTTTTGTTTTTTTTTGTTTTTTTAAAAGACATTTCAGTTGACTTGACCACTCGTCAGTGAAGGTAAAATCAATGTTATGGAGTCTGCTGAACATTTCAATCCTTTACTGTGCGCTACTATGCAGTGTATGTTTACGTGTGTGTGTGTGTGTGTGTGTGTGTGTGTGTGTGTGTGTGTGTGTGTGTGTGTGTGTGTGTGTGTGTGTGTGTGTGTGTGTGTGTGTGTGTTATCAACACCCTGCTCCTCCCCGGCACCGACACAAGCCCCACTACCCTAATGTACACACACTCATGCTGAATTCCTAAGCAGGGGAGTCTGCCTGCCTGCCCTGCACCGAGGGAGTGAATTATTTATCGTGGGCCCTTTGCAGCGTGTCAGCGGCTCCACAGGATGAAATGATATTTATGGAGCCCCCTGGGCAAGGGTGGGGAGGACAGAGAGAGAGAGAGAGGGAGGGAGGGAGGGAGGGAGGGAGACAGAGACAGAATTAGGGGTCGGGCTTGGGAAGAGGAGGGGTGAGGCTACTAAAACATACATGTACACATGCAGCACAAAGAGGACGGACGGAGGCTGTTTGAGGAGGAGGAGAAGGAGGGATGATCAAAATGGACGTGACGACGTGCCACTAATTGGTGGCGATGAAACGGATCACAAAACTGTCTTGTGTTTTTCTATCCTGACCCAAAGCAAAAAAAAAAAAACCTAAAAAAAAAAAAATCAAGGTTTTCTCGGATTATGTGTTAAATAGACGGAGGAAAACATTGTTGTTCTACTGAGCATGTGCAGAAGAACTATTTCCTGCAGCTGCGGGGTCATGTGCAGCAGCAGCGTTTCATAAAAGTTGCATTTCCCCCTCCCATTTACATGGAGCTGGAGCATTTTCAACAAGTTTCACTTATCCCTTAAAAACATCGCCGTGGAAACGGGGGGCCTAAATCTACAAAGCGACACACGTTTTTTGAGTGTGTGCGGATTCACGATCGCGTTCTCGGCCCGTTGTGACAAACCGTCTCTGCTGAATCTTTCACCTTCACTTCAACTTTCGTATTTATTTCTCAAACATCCTCCCCGTGTATTTATTGGTCACTTCAGCTTCCTCCGTCACCACCAGCTGCTTTTTAAACGCGCTCCCTCCACACGGCTGCTCTTCCATTGAACGTACTATTGCTTTAAACGTAATAAAATCACTGGAGATGTATTTTACATGACTGTAGTTAAAATCGTCTAATCCACAGTTGATAGGGGGTGGGGGGGGGTCCATATGGATCACAGATCATCCGTTACACCGTTGCCGATTAGGGCGCGGGGAAGAGGGACGTGGTTCGGCCGGCACGCTGGGATATTATGAACGTTAGTCTCATCTGAGTTAGCATGGATTAGGCCGCGCTGTGCAGAGAGCCCGCGGTGTCAGGCGGCTCTCGCAGTCGCACGGATCACAGATTCTTCAAAAGCATTTCCCGAGGGACGTTTTTATCCAAATAATTTATTCCTGCTTTTTATTTTAATTTTTTTCTTTTCATTTCGCCCAATTATCACAAGACTCATTTTAGCAAATATTACACCCCCGTAAATTGTGGCATTGAGCTCAACACATAAAGAGGTGACAGACGGCAGGGGGAAGCCGCTCACACACACGCGCACACACACACACACACACTGGAGATCGTCACCAGGGGCCTCGGGGAAACGAAACCAGCCTGAGCCAAACGCGCCAGCCTGGCGTTGTACCACTTCCCGTATGATGCGGGGATAATGTAAAATGCATTGTAAGCTGTGAACCAGACTCGAACCCGTAAGCCACGAGCACCCGGCATCCAGCGCAGGGCTCAGTCTGAACCGCAAAGTGCACTGCAAGCAGATTCTATGTGCCGGGGAGGGGAAAAGAGGGGATCTTGTGCCAGAAAGAGAGCGAGAGAGACACTCGGAGCAAGAGACGGGGGGGAAGAAAGGAGAATATACAGGGCAGCGGTAGGACGTCAATTGAACAGGGATGTGTAGTGTGTGCTTACGGTTGGAGGAGGTAGAAGTGATCGTCAGGACAGAAATTTGTGCTTTTATGTCCGGCTGCTTTGATCTACTGGCAACAAAGAGGAAAATAGCAATCAAAGCGACACGATGCCCAATAAAACGGGTATGTACCGATAGCAGTACCGGTACGATGCCGGCAGGTATCACATGGCGGCATGCGAGAGGAGGAGCCACGTCGGCGGTTTGGAGATTCTTTGTCATTGAGAAAGACAAAAGTGGGACAGACTGTAAACCGCGTTCAGCCAAAAATATCAAGAGGGTGTGAGAGACGGTTCATACGACAACGTGATCAAGCAGCTAGCCTGATGTCGCTTGTTAGTTTAACTGCACAGAGGCTCCAGGAGGATTTCACTCCGAGCTGCGCCGCATGCTACATGCTAAAGAGCGTACGCTGGCGCATCCAAGGCTGCTGGAGGTTCACGACTCAGACGCTGTGCAGAGGTGGATTGTCGGAACACGTCGCCTCCATATGGTTTGCTCATGGGAGTATGAATTAGGCTCAATGGCATTTAAGTACTCGTATCAGCAAGAAGCTAGAGATTAGTACTTGACATCGGTGCTTCCCCATTAACCATTAACCATTGTTCATCTAAATTGTTTTTTTTCCCCAAGAACATATAAGGTGCAAGACCAGCTTGGTTATCTCCATGTATTTGTTTTTGCCTCTTGTGGTGGTTTGTGGATCCTGACGCACATCGGAATGAACCAGATCAGGATTGAATAAACCGAACTCTATAGAATCCATACACCCAGGATAGCAACTCTTACACTCCTAAGACTCTGGTAGCTTTTAGTTTCTGCAACACAAGAACAAAATCAGCACTATTTACACTTCAGGCCTGTCCCCTTTCTGTCCCGGGGACAAGATCACGTCCCCCCAACGAGAGTCAACACACGTCCTCTTGGGCTTCAAAATGGAGTCCGGTGGTTGTGGAGGATGACTGTGGCGAGGTGAGGAGAGGGGCTGCAGAGACGGACTCGGGCGAGTGAGAGAAGAGGAAGAGGAGGAGGAGGAGGAGGAGGAGGAGGAGGGAAATTGGCATCAGGCATGAGAGGTGCTGAGCCACCAGCGCTTCCCTCCCAAGGAAATGAGCCGTTGAGTCTAGTAAACAGCTTCACCGCCGGTCCCCGTGCAGCCCAGGGGCCGCATCAACACATCGGATGTGAGGAGGTCACAAAAAAAGAGAACGAGAGAGAGCGAGAGAGAGAGAGAGCGAGAGAGAAAGGGGGGAGAAACAACAGAGACGTGTGAGGATTCCTGCCCGGATTTTCTCACCTCATCTCTGAGGTATGCACTCTCTTATCTCTTAATAACCCTGCTGCTTCTCTTTACTTATTCCTCCCCTGTACTTCCTCACCGTGCCTGTCTGTATCCTGCCCATCCATCACACACCTCCCCACCCCATCCACCCCCCCACCCCCCTCCCCACCCTCGCCACATCGGCTGCACGGGGAAGGGTGAAAGGTCACGTGATCACACCAGGGATTTGCTTCCATCATTAGGATGTAAATAGATGTGACTGAGGAATGACTGAGAATT
This sequence comes from Blennius ocellaris, assembly GCF_963422515.1. Classification (NCBI taxonomy): domain Eukaryota; kingdom Metazoa; phylum Chordata; class Actinopteri; order Blenniiformes; family Blenniidae; genus Blennius; species Blennius ocellaris. The sequence goes on along the minus strand of NC_137650.1, from coordinate 34,284,621 downwards.
GGCATTTCCGTGTGTATGTGTGTGTGTGTGTGTGTGTGTGTGTGTGTGTGTGTGTGTGTGTGTGTGTGTGTGTGTGTGTGTGTGTGTGTGTGTGTGTGTGTGTGTGTGTCTTCCACCCGTGAGGGTGAGTCGTCACGGCTTTTGCATTGGCAGTGGGAGAAATGGGATTCAGTTAATGACTAAATTAATTGTGGGTCTGACGCCAGTGTGCGCTGATAAGACTCCTTTTTCCTCCTCTATACACTGTATGTATGTTCTAGTGTGTGTGTGTGTGTGTGTGTGTGTGTGTGTGGTCAGGCTGCATTAGCCCAGCGACAGAGAGGATGGTTCCTAGGTGATAATACTCTTCACTGCCTTTGATAGCTTGGAAGCGGGAGAGGCGAGGGGAGGGGGGCCAGGAAAGGTAAAGCCAAGGCAGAGCGGGGGAGATAAATAAGAAGTGCACCAGGAGAGAAAGGAGGAGGGAGGGAGAGAGAGAGGGGGAGAGAGAGAGAGAGAGAGAGAGAGGGTAGGATTAAGAGAGTGGGACACAGTATGTACATGCATGCCTGTGAGAGGCTGAGCACTGATAGCGCCCCCGGGACGAGGCGGTGGGCGACAGACACGCTACAATTCGCCGCCATGCCAGGGAGGAGAAGGCTTCCCTCAGCGGGAACGTCTGGAACAACAACAATGGCCGCCGCCCGCACGGCGAGCCGGACCTCCGATAGCGAAGCACGGCGAGCGGCGAGCGTCTGAGAAGCGGCGACGGTAGAAGAGCGGGGCCCGGGGCCCTGTTCACACCGACGCACAGCAGCACAGGAAAAATGATGGCGAAGGATGGGGTCGTTTCCAGGTTTGACCACTAGTGGGCGCTGTTGGGTGTTTTAAACCGTACGCACATACACGCAGAGAACAACACGCTATAAACGCTAACAATGTTCAGTAAACAGACATTCATATGGACAAACGGCCAAGTTGGATTGTTATTACGATGACTGTCAAAATAAAAGCACCAAGTCACAGGAGCAGTCTGCAGTTCCTCCACATGTGTAGAAGTGAATCGACGACTCCACATACCTCGTCTGTACGAGTATGACTCACTGTCTGTCTCTGGCAACACCTTCCATCAGCTTAACTTAACACTTAAGACTGAACAGCTTTGTACCCCCCCCCTCCAACCCCCCCCCCCCCCCCCTGCGCTATAAATCCTCAAATTCAGGAGATGGGACCAGTGTGGGCCTTGGGCCATCCATCACCCAGCTCCTTGCGTTCCCTGCCTTGGACCAGTTTTTTGTAAATACCAACCACGGCAGACCAGGAACGTCCTCCAGCAGCTGCTTTTCTGTCAAATTAATGCAATTAAATCCTTGCATTTTCCCGCAGTTCTGCTTCCAACATATGAACCCTTGAGTATAAATGCTCAGTTACTGCTTTGTGTACCACGTTCAGTCCAAAAGGTGCAACGATGGAAATTAATCTCTGCTAAAGCACAACGTTTTGACTGATGGGTATGTGAGGTAACCTGCCCAACCTTGACCCGCACTTCACAAGCATCACTGTGTTCCAGAATTAGCAGTTCTGCGCAGCCTCCAGTTCAAACATTAGATATATGTGCGCAAAGAAGAAAATTTTTTAACCCACATAACCTACATTCAGCGCGGGGCTTTCAGAGCTTTACGTTCTTCAGTCAAACAGTTCCTAAGTGAGAATAGAACCGCCGCCGTCGTGTTCAATTCCGCGCCGTATAACAATTAGCGCCCTTCGGGGAAAGCAGATAATTCTGCACTGATGCTATCGCATCCGTTCCTTTTGCTTTCAATCAGACGGGCCGACTTCCCCTCAATCTGTGCGGCGTGTCGGCGTGATAAAAAGGTGCGGGATGTTGTGGCCAGACCGAGGGAGGCGGCGGCTGCAGGGCTGGCCCCTTCCTCAGCCTTCGCACGCCTGCCGCCGGTTGTTCTGCCGTGTCTTACTGCCCCGTCATCGCGCTCGCACATCTGTGGGGCATCTGTTTGCATATTCAATTTGCCCACAGGATTGCTTTTGTGTCTGAGTATATGCACAGTCGGTCTGCTTGAGGAGAGAGAGAGAGAGAGCGAGAGAGAGGAGGGGAGGATGAGCAGTTTGCTGTGCCGGCACTTCAAAGCCGCCGTGGCTTCGCTGATTGGTCGGCCGGCTTGTCGGCTGACTGAAAATCCCCCCCGGGGGGCGAGCAGACCTCAGATTTGATTACCAAACCAATAATGTGAGCTCCGTATTTGTGAACGTGAACGGCGCCGCCGACTCGATTAGACAAGTGATTATTTGGGCAGTCAGACGGACGGACACCAGCCAAAGGGCGTCGGACGAGCCGAGAGGGGTTGAAAATGGCCGGCTCGGCGCAATCTTCTCGTCAATTACAGCGGCTGCTTTCCCCAACAGGTGCCGGGCTTACGTGTGGAGGGACGTTTATGCAAATATAAAACTATTATTTCCTCGCACACCATCCACCCATCCTTCCACCACGAACATAAATCACCTTAAGCCTCGGTGGAACACTATAGCTTGTCAAGGCATCCCGCCGCCATTTTCCAGGAGTAACAAAAAGCGCCTCCTCTCCATCCCTCCTCTCTAGTCCTCGGACGTAATTCTTCCCACCGTGACATTTTGCTCTCAGAGACTGAGTCTCGTGTCTGTTTTTCTCCAGGACCTGCTTTCGAGCCACTGGGATGATCATTAATTACCATGGAATGGGCTGCTAATGGTTGTCTGCACCGCTCTCCATCCCCCCCCCCCACTAGATTCTGCTCCTGGGTCTCCATGGCGACCTGTAGCCGAGTGGCTGGGGGCCTTTTACTGGGAAGCGAATCAGGTATAATGATTGGAAGGCGGGCCTGACCCTTGCGCCTCCTGTGCCACTTGACTAAGCATAGTGCTTATTAATGGACAATTCCTGTGTCTCCTCACAATGGCCTTGATTTACTAACAGGTTCAGGAAGGGCTGAATGGACGGACGGGAGCAGGTCCAAGAAAAGCTTTGCTGCAAATTGGTTTTCTTGATTTTGACCAGATCTGCCTGGATGATCAAGGACGTCACACTGCACATCTGAAACAGACGTTTTTACTCTCACTCATAGTGAGTTCGTATAACACAACCCTGCCACTTGACATTTACCACTAAAAAGAAGCTGAAAATTCAGTCAGGTCAATACTTTTGACTGAAATTCAAGTATTTTATAGTCAGATAGTCTACAAACCCCCCCCCCCCCCAAAAAAAAACACCTTACAAATTGGTGTAGAATTTTCAATTCAGCAATAGAAACGCCCACATGATACCTCAAACACTCATTGGATGGCTTTTTTTTTTTTTTTGGTAGAATTGCAACAGCAAATTAATTAAAGATGAACAGAAGCCAAAATGAAAAGAAAAAAAAAAGGGACGTTTTAAACTATGTCCAGTCTGCCAACTGACGTCCATGATCCAACTGGACCCACCACTTAGTTTTACCAACATTTGACCGATACTAGTAACTAATTTCTATATCGAGTACACAAAAGTTTTGAAGTTCCCCAAAAAGGAAAATGGTCCAAATAAAGCTTGTTAAATAAAGTTTATTTAACAAGCCTTTGAGCTGAGACAAAGTGGAAGTAGACATTATGTCACGGTTGCGTTGAGCTTTATCTTATCAGAAGAGGCAAGATTACAGCGTCTCTGGATAAATGATATCAAACTACTCCTCTAGCAATGATACTGCAATTTTTTTACGAGAGGTACATCAATATATATTAATCTGCCTATTATTTCTCTGTGTATGTGGCCTTTAGTAAAAAAGTCTTGCCCACCCTTGATCTAGGCGGTGTTTACGCAGTGTTTTTAAGTGAAAGTGCATCGTTTTTGAGTGTTTTTAAAGTTTTTTTTTCAAGAAGAATGAAGTTAGAGCTTTTTCAAAAAGTTCCACCTTTCAGAAAGCTGTGCTTTCAGAGGCTTCGACCATCCCTGAGGCGTAAACAGACAAAAATAAACGTGTGTTAAAAGGTATAAAACCAACCAATGGAAAACGTGCTAATGCTTGGTTGATGTATTTGAACATGTGACGTTGAAGGATTCTCACCTGAGCCTCGTCACAATGATGGAGAGGAGACCAGGCTTAAAGGACGCCACAGCAGCTCCTGTTGCTCGTGTAAAGGAGATTTACGCGCACCGCCTGCACCTTTCAAAAGACCATAATCTCCGTGATTAACGATCGCACGTCGTTGCAACGCGATACTGACGGAGGCGCTACCTGTTGGCAGTTTTGCATGTGTCAAGTCGAAATGGAATTGTGGACCATGTTAACATCTTGATTTTTATCTCGCATTTGCCCGCAGCCTGAGGAGCGACTTCTTATCTCATCGCTTAAAACAAATCCAAAATGAAGGCGCTCAAGCTGCCTGCAAAAAAAAAAAAAAAAGAAAAGAAAAAGGAAATGATCGGTCTGGCCCGTATCCCATGACAACATCGGGGAGCATGTGGCACATGACAAATTCAATATGAATGTAAATGAAGTGCAAATTAAAATAAGAGAATCGGAGAGGGGGAGATCAAGAAAACAGGAAGCACACATGCAGCATCTTGGGCGAATTCGAAATGTGATCGGCTTCATTCCGACGCAACAAATCGCGACGCTTGCTGCGACTGACCCTCCCCCCTTTCCCCCTCCCCCCCGCGGAGGCGGAGCCTCTGCAGACAGATAGCAAGCCGCCTTCAGCCCAGCGAGGTCCACTTGATGCTAAGAGATTAAACCCCCCCCCTTGTTTCTGTGTAAGCCTCCGACTTGAAAGGGTTTTGTCAGACACCTGCACAAGGTCAAAAGACCTCCGTTGCGCCTACCGTGGCTCGCGGTGCTCGGATGATATTGCGGTTTTATTTACCCCTCTTTCATAAAAATCCTTTGCCTCCCACGCGGAGACGGAAGGCTCCGGGAACACCGGTTTGGGGGAAGATGAAGCGCTCCTCTTATTTCATTTGCACGCCTTCTCAATGTCAAACACTTGCCCGGCATCCGAGGCTCAGTGGCCTTTTCCCCATATTAATGAGCGCTGGAGGGGATCAATAGGTTGACAGGAAGACGGATCGCCTCGGGGTGGAGAGAGAGGACGCTCCCCAGGGGAAAAGGAAAACAAATTCCAACGGACAACAATGCTTCCCGTCCCGCAGCCTCGGCGTACCTCACCGGCGGCCATGTTGGCCTCTGTAGCACTTGAGCGGCGTTCACAGGCGCAGACGTGTTAATCTGACAGGAACCCCGAGGTCTACCCTGCGCCGCACGACTGTGAACCGTAATTAAGGGCAGGTCAGCAATTATTCACAAGCAGCCGAGGAGCTGTTTGTTCACCGCGAGCTCCGGCGACACGGCTCCTCGCAAACACGGCGAGGTTTGATCGCGTGGCTAGCGGAGTGTGAGACCTCCGACTGAACCGACAGCCGTCAGGGCCGCGATCGCGCCCGCTTCCTTCCCCCCGTGCGTGTCGTCGCGCCGGTGGGGAGCGGCGTCGCACTGGCTCCGGGAGCATTACAGCCCGCAGTGCTTTAAAACCACATTAACGATTCCACAAATACAGTAGAGGACGTGCACGGTTAAAGAGGACGGCGATAATCCCGCAGAAGTGGGGAGGAAATATGATTTCTCCTCTACGAGTGTTGTAAACCTGTCCTTAATCTGTCAGCTGGGAGCCGTTCCACCCTACAACCCTCCACTCAACTTTCTCATTGATTTTCTTTTTTCTTTTTCCTCTTCTATTGTATTATTGTGCTCTCGTTTGACCGTGACAACCGGTAACCGGGGTCCAACCAAGGCTGTCGTTTATGGTGTTACGAGTCTGATGTGCTTGGTGGAGATATACAACCTGGCACGCGACGTAGCCCCGTATCATGACGCTAAAGGACGTAGCTACCGGCGATAAGGAGCCTTGATGCTAAAGTAGGTAGAATTGAGGCTAAAACAGGTAACCTTGAAGCCTGGATGATAAACGGGAAAGCTTTTAAGTTAAATGAGGACGTCTTTAGGCGAAAGGGAAGTCGCCTTGAAACTGAAAGCAGCAGCCATTATGTGAAACAACGAAAGCTTAAAGGTGTAATTGGTCGCTTTGAAGCTGAAGGGATGTAGCATTGAGGCTAAAGACGGGGAGCGCCGAAGCTCAAGAAGGCAGCATTGAAGCTAAAGAAGGCAGCATTGAAGCTAAAGAAGGTAGCATTGAAGCTAAAGAAGGTAGCATTGAAGCTAAAGAAGGTAGCGTCGAAGCTCAAGAAGGCAGCATTGAAGCTAAAGAAGGTAGCATTGAAGCTCAAGAAGGCAGCATTGAAGCTAAAGAAGGTAGTATTGAAGCTAAAAAAGGTAGCATTGAAGCTAAAGAAGGTAGCTTTGAAGCTCAAGAAGGCAACATTGAAGCTAAAGAAGGTAGTATTGAAGCTAAAGAAGGTAGCATTGAAGCTAAAGAAGGTAGCGTCGAAGCTCAAGAAGGCAGCATTGAAGCTAAAGAAGGCATCATAAAAGCTCAAACAGAAAACCTTGAAGCGAGCGGAGGTGACGGTGAAGCTACAATAGGTAGAACTTCAGCTTCGCATCACATTCGACAATCAAAATCACCAAGTTCCTCTCCAACAATCTGACAAACTGAGTTTTTCTCACTGGATCGCACATAAAATGCTTGTAAAGAGATCAAAGCTAAACAAATAAAATAAAAGGGTTGACGCATTCTGCATAACAAATCAATCTCCTGACACTATAACCTCAAGTCCACACACTTTTCTTTTTTTCCCCCAGCAGCTTTATGAGCTGAGCGGTGAGGAAGTGTGATCCTCCAGAGGAGAGAGGATGTTTAGAGGCCACTAATGACTCCAGAGGCATTAACATGACTGCAGAGACGTGCCCTATACATCCCCGTCTCATTTTCTGGTGTATATGTCTCGTTCTTTATCGAGGAAGGATTAGCGGGGTATTACTGGCTTTCAAATGCCAAATGCCCCGTGTTTATGTTGCTATGATCCCCGATCATCCCGTACACGTGATTAGCGGCGTCACATGTTTGCTCACTGTCGATGAGGCGCCTCATGCCTTATGTTCCCTCGCTGGTGGCGGATGCTGGAGTTTTTCCCTTCCGCGGTCTCCTGTGCTTTCTTACGTGATTTTGTTGGGTTTTCTCCGTAAAAGTGCCCCGAAATGACTTTGAGCGCCTTATAAATAAAGTTGAATTGAATGAATGGCTTTAATGGTGGCTGTGATGAGTTGCTGAGGCGCTATAAAGATGATCTTATCATCGTGATGTAACAGTCTCCTCTAACGAAATGAATCTGTGCAAAATCAATAGAAATATCAGGGACTCAATCAGAAATACAGGATTTTGTTAAGATTTCAGAATAAGGGCGCCAAACAGAAGCTGCATACAGTCCAATTTCATCTTGAGTGGATCGAACGGGTAAAATAGAGTCATTATAACATTTAAATTCACACTTTAAAAGGTTTTTTTTTTTTCCCTGTTGTGGTGCACTGTTGAGTACCCATAGTGAAAATGTCTATACTTCTATAAAAACCCAAGAATTACGATGGAAAATGACCACAATCTCAACATGAAGCCAATTTTACAAAAAAAAATAAAAAATACAGTGAAATGCTGAAAAGGCTTCGAAGGCTGTTGAATTATGTACAAACTCGCCCTGACGACATTGAGGCGTGTTTGATAGCAACAAGTTTCCACGGCAGCATCACTGATATCTCAGCTCAGGTTGTTAAAGTTTATAACGTATTGTTCTGTGTGTGGTTCCATCATAGAAAACAGCGACAACTAGTGGCCCGACTACGATGTTTTCAGTGTTTTCTTCCATTTCCGTGTAAACAGACATCGTATTCATATCGTTACCGCATGAAAATTTACTGAAACCAAATGCAAAAACGAGGCACATTCACTTGAAAGTGCCTCGTTTTTATTTAGATGGTTTAAGTGGAATAAGTTAAACTGTTTAATAAGTTTAAACGGGAGACTGGACGTATCCAACAGTGTTTGGCTTCACTATAACGTTAGTTTAAATTTGAGAGCCCTTTTGGAGGATAAAACTCAATGGCCATTCATGGTTTTTATTAATTTTTCACATATATATATACACTAAATCCATCCTTATATAAAGATACTAATGCATTCTGGATAAAACACACACAGGTTGAGGTGCATAGGAGCTGTAAGGCACCCAATGTCTATCTCTCTTTTTTTTTTTTTACATAAACCAAATTTAATACGATGAATTTTTAACATCTCAGCGACTTTTTTCTGAACCCCAAAAAATAGCCTGCAGCTTGATGAAGCCAGACAATTTAAGTATCTTTTGAGTACCGACGGGGAATTGCGTGTTTGGATTCAAGAATTCAGAACAAATCGTCTTCGGTCAATAAAAAAAAAAAAAAAAAAGGATTTACGGGATAAATAGATGATGTGAACCTCTGCAAGTAGCAGAACAAATAAACCGGCGACCCAGCGGCGGCGGTGGAAACAACCCGGGCTCTTTCTCCGGCCCCGGCCCGGACGATGGCCGCGTGTCTCCTTTTGTGTGCGATTCCTGCCGGACGGGGTTTTACGACCGCGTCTTTACACCGCCCTCCGAGCGGAGAGCATTCCCCGGGTTAATCCGGAGCGGCCCCGCGTTTGGGGAACGCTACCTTGAATCAAAACGACACTCGCGACGCCGAGGCGACAATCAAACAAGGAGTAATATTAATAAAACACGCCTCTCCCCCGCCGCGCATGCAGATGAGTGTCAACAATGGCTCGCCGCGCGCTCCGTCTTGTTCCCGGCGTCTCCGCCGACTTAATGTGTCATTCATTTGTCATTGTCTGCGGGTTCCTGTCGGAAGAGAAACAAAACAAACCCCCCCCCACCACCCCGCCCACCCCCCCGTAAGCCACGGCGAACGACGACTGCTGCAGAACAAGAGGAACGCAAAGCTCGGCGCCTCCACCTTGTTCCTTTCTGGGTGCAGGTGGAGGAGTCTGTCTCCTAATGGCTGTTTGTGGGGGGGGGGGGGGGGGGCTGCAGGCGGTGTGGCCAGCCCCACCGTGATGTATGCACACCTGCCATGGCTCCTGGCGAGCGGCCTCGCAGCTGAAACGGCGTTGGGGGGGGAGGAAGAGGGAAGACAGGATGGAGGGAGGAGGAAGAGATGGGGAGATGCTTTAAGGGGCACTGTTGGGGGTGGGGGAGTGGGGAGTGTGTGGGGGGGGGGGGGGGGGGTGTAGGGGGAGTGGGGGGGTGGAAAGCAAAAGAGCCAGAGAGCCGTATCCATTATTAATGGTGGTTTGGTGTAAGAAGAAAGAGATCTAATGTGGCCGTCAAGGTTGCAGTGCGTGTTTAATCCACACCGACGGATTCTCTCACTGCGCCTCTCAAGCCTTCCCCGCCGCACGCCATCTTTTATCTCGCCCAACGCTCCTCCCGACGCCGCCATCGACCGGAGATTATCCTCGCACCACGGGTTGCACAAAGCAGCTCGTTTACCGTCGGCAAATTAATATAATTTAATGAAGGGATTAGACGAATCCTTGGTAAATATAGGAGCGTGAATACTTCGGCTGCTGCCGTGGGAAAAAGCTGGAAAGTGTGAATGTTCAACTTTTGTTTTATGCTTTTTAACCAAGAAAATATGGCGTGTGTGGTGTGTGTGTGTGCACTGAATGTCATATTTGTTGTAGGTTTTTAAAAGATGATGATGATTCATGTTTTTATTTCATTAAAAGGTAGTTTTAGAACCAAATGCAATTAAGAAATCTATTAAAATCCAAGAGAGTTTTTCAGCACGTCACCCTGCTGCCTTTGGCTGCTTCCGTTATTACATAGAAATGTTGTGCTTTTGGTCTGAAAGAAAAGCTCTATGAAGGAAAACAAAATAAAAGCAAAAACAAGACATTGGAGATTATCGGAAGAAAAAAAACCCCCAAACCAATATGGTGGGAAATTTGGCATTTGAAGACTTAAGTATAAGATTTGTCCATTTTCAGATCTAAAATCAACCAACATTTAATCTGAGCAACGGAGAATCAGTTATGAAATAACTCCAGTCACGCTATTTTTTTGTGTGATTTAATTGTGATCAATCACATCTTCAGTCAGCGTTTTGCACATGACTCCAGATCTGTGCATCTCGAGTTAATGACATAACTTAACGGCCAGTGGGGATGGAGAAGTCCGGGACGCGAGCGCATGACTGGAAGTTTGCTGGTATAAACTGCCAAAGGACTCAAAAGGTCGTTTGGTTTAGCGACTTGTTCCGGATCAAAACATGCAAATTGAACAATCCGCTTGCTTCGTTCTCAGAAGGAAGTGTTGAAAACTCGACGAATAAAACCACGGCTGCACCGCGTCGGGTCTGAACGTGAACAAACACACAAACACTTTAAGACATTCGGTCAGACGCCAGGTTTTTTTTTTTTTTTCCCCTCCGCCGGCGATAAAAACTGTTATTGTCAAATATTTTCACGCCGAGCACATTCTCCGACAAATGAGGTGCTAATGAACACGAGTGGTCCAGTAATACATTCGCGTCGGGATATTTTAGCGGCGGCTGCGAGATCGCCGTTCGTCGACGGGAGGCCGGCTGTGGGCAGCTGATTTTTAACGCAACGCCGCCGACGCCTCGCTGCCTGGTGAGAAAAATAAAGAGAAGGACGACGCCCGGAACAATGGAAATCAGGGGGGGGAAGAAGCAAGTTCTTTGTTTGTTTGTTTTTTATATAAATAAACTGCGTAATGGACCTCGGGGTGCTGGGGGAACCCGACCAAGCGAAAAATAAAATAAATAAATAATAAATGAATTAAGCAGCGCTGATACTTAAAGCTAATGTCGGGGTTGCAGGTACACGGAATGAGGCCCTTTGGCCTCGCAGCAGCTGGGCGAGGCCAAATAGCTGCACCGCCGTGACAAATCTAATACAATTACACACATCAAGGTGTTGGGGGGGGTTGGGGGGGGGTTGACAGGGAGCGATGAAGCCAACATCAAACACCGTGTTGATAAATGGAAAGCAGGGAGCGGCTGACCGGAGAGGTGGAGGAGGAGGAGGAGGAGGAGGCGGTTATTGATTGTACTGCCTGTGTTCGAGTTGTGAGGAGGATGACGAAAAAGGGGGGGGGAGAATGGAGGGCAGGGTTGGCCCGCGGGCAGCAGTTAAAGCCTCCTGCCCCCTTTAAGGACACCATCGCCTCCGCCGAGCTGCTCGTCGGTCACGCCTCATATCTGACTGACAGCCGCAACCAGTCGCTGCCACCGACCCCCCCTTCACCCCCCCTAACCCCCCCCCAAACACAACAATACAAGCCTGGGCCAATTTAAATTCAAAAGCCAGTCCTGACGCCACAGGCAGCGACGGGGACGAGGAGAAAAGGGGGGGGTTGTACCTCACTGGGGTCCTATAAAACACAGATGCTAAATCACTTAGCGACTCCTGAATTAGTTGTTTGTGAATCTGCTGGGACGTTGGGGGGGGGGGGTAACAGGGTGACGTAGTGCAAAGACTCAGCGTGGAGGACGGCCTCAACGGACCTTTATTTACTGATGCAAACACGTATTTGATAATACATGGCAACGATCTCACTGCAGAGGTCTGGAACCTTCAGCTTTCACCAAATCATGTGTAATTAAATAGAGTTTTTCTCTTTTTTTTGCTGCACAGCAGAGAACAGACTTTTGTCTCGCAGCTTAAGGTAAAAAACGTGACGCTCAAATGACATAATTCAACACAAATATGGATCACATGCACACTGGATTTCAGTACAAGTGATAAATGCTGAGTTTCCAACCAATGAAAGAAGCTGAAAGGGTGAAAAAGAATCGATCAAAGGGATAAAATAACAGCTTAAGTTTGGCTGGATGTGGTGAAATTAATAGTAGAATGTTCAAACCAGATGAAATGTTGAATAATAATGGACAAATCAGCTAAAAAGGCACAAAAAGGAATTTCAAGAGAAGTGGCTTAAAATGCAAAAAACCTCTGAAACGCCCGGAAATTGCCAAAAAATTTCAAAATAAAGCGAAACTAGAAAAAACATGGTAAAGTGGCGAAATAGTTAAAAGATGACATATTTAAATTCATTTTGAAGTTGTAACGTGTTTCGCCGATTCAGTCAAAGTTCATTTAGTGGATGAAAACGTTATTTTCATTCAGGCCGTATGTTAGTGGAAACGAGTCCAGCTCCCATCTCCTACACAACAAAAGTCAAATTACAGGAAAGGAGTTCATGAGTGGCGGTTGACAAAACCGTGTGTGTGTGTGTGTGTGTGTGTGTGTGTCTCTCTCATTTTCTCCGGGGAGGATTTATCACCACCTCTGATCTCATTTCCCCTTCATATGCCAGTAAATCCCAGGTAAGGCGGGACGTTTGCGGCCGCCAGCCCGCTCAGATTGGACTCCTGGAATTAATCTGGGGGAAAATCCCAAACGCTAACCTGCTTAGCCGCCACTTAATCTGGGGGGCAAAGCACATATCAATTACGCTAAGCACCGAAAAGTGGGACAGATAATCGCAGATTGTTTTGCAGGATGATGAAGAGAGAGAGCCATTTAAAAAAAAAAAAAAAAAAAATCGAGTTTACTTGATTGTTGGTGCATAATTGCTTCGCGTTACTTTATAAAGCAGAGCAAATGTTAATGGGGGGAAAATTCGCAGGGAGCTCAAGGGAACGTCTGCAGCACTTCAACAAACTGAATGTGGTCTAATGAGGAGCAGGACTGGTGGTAGACGCCACCTCAATCCCTACTGACATTGGCAACCCCACCCCCACCCCCCCCCCCGGTGCAGAGCGGCTCAAATATGCTTCCACTCAAGGACAAAACAACTGGCGGGCTTCTCAGGTGACGACTGAAGCAACGCCGCCTGCAAACCACTGAGGGGAAGAAAAACCGTCGTCGCCGCCGCCTGATGAGTTTTAACAAATCAAAAACAGGTTGAAGTGAAGCAGCATGTTCAGGGTCACACAAGACCCAGAGAACCCGGTGCTGCCGTCCTCCAGTCGATGTCTTTAAACTCTAACATGCTGCGTCAAGGAATTTCAAAAGGTGCTGGAACCACAGGACAACGCCAGGAACCCCGGATCACCTGAACCAAGCCGGTTCTGGCCCGTCGTCCACAGGAGCTGGTTTTAGAAACGCGAAGACGATGGGGGGAAATTCTACAACCCGTGGAAAAAAAGATGAGGTGATCCCCCTCCCCCCCTCCGTGGTCTGTGATGTCATCAAATAACCACAACAATCAGGTACTACAGACTCCAGTGGAGCTGCAGAAGCTCCTGATGCTAGCAAGCAGGAAGACCATAGACCTATAGAACTAGAATTATATAGAGGTAATCGACTTCTAAATTCCTATGTGCGCCGTCTTCTTCTGCGCTTGGTGAGTCACAGCGCCCCTAAAGGCCTGGCAGGTGTACTACACGCCCTGAAGCCTCGTGTTGAGTCGTGGTCATAGTAACGGCTCAGACATAGCCGGGTTCTTTGACGATCGTAGATTCCATCGATTCGTCCGTCGTCTACAACGATCCATCAGACCGAAGACACTGTTGGAGCAACAACTTTAATTAAACGTCAATTAAAATTGTGTTTTTTTCCCCTCCGTTTCCACTGAAAAGGGGTGAGAACATCTGGCGTTTCCACCTCAAAATACCCGGCGCAGCTTCTACAGTCTCTACAACTGTTGCCACTGCAATGGTTTTTGAACTAGAACACACACGGCACTGTTTGCAGAGCTCCGCCTGTGTCAATTGCCGCCAACAATTGTAACCTCACAAAGTCAACAAGCCTCCACTGGACCAGGAGCTTCGTCCCGGCGCCTGATCGGTGACACGGCTGGAGGCCCCGCACCAAACCTACTGAGAACATTCTGACTTCAAGCGGAAGTCAACAGTGAAATAAGAGTCCCCGAAGCTGAAATATGCCCGTGAATGACAGAAAACTGTCTACTAGAAGCTTGTTTTTTTTTTTACATTTAGTTATTTTGGCCTCCGTCAAGCGGAATAAAACACCGGACTGCCAGAATTCACAACTTCCCACCGGCAGAAACTCTCCACTCAGCAGTCAGGGATTCAAGCTGTGAGCTCCAGTTTCAGCTAAACTGGGTCAGTTAGGACACGAACACCAAATCCCCCCCCCCCCCCCCCGAAAATAAAAACCCTTTAATACAATCGTGCAATGAAACCCTGCCTCATTAGCTGCTTTTTGGACCACACCTGCAGGATCCTGCTACCTTTGATTTATTTCCGTCCAAACTCTCCCTTTTATCAGCCAGCCTCGTTCGGTCAATTAGGAAACACAATGAGCATCCTGCGCACTCTTGTGCGAGTACAGTTCATTTCCTGCCTTTATTGTTGCGAGTGCCGGGCTTCATTCAGACGGCGGAGAGACGGGGGGGGAGGCCCAGACACTATTTACTCAGCGGGGAGAGACACGAGTCCCTGGCTTCCTAATGGCTTCCTGCATTTCACACTATTGTTTCCCCTCAGGAAACCTTATCAATACAGATTGCAGGCGCGCAGGCCACAACCCCCCCCCCCCCCCCTCCCCCGAAACACTTGGATAATGTGCTTTAATTAAGCATTTTTGAACGGCACAATGACTTTTGTGCGGTTATTGTAACATTTCAAACACGCCGCTGACCTTCTGCTTCATTGGGCTTTTGAGCGAACAACAGAAATTAAGAAAGACAAAAGTCTTTATTGGGTGTCTTGCTGGAATAAACTTGTTCAAACTTGACAGGGGCAACGTTATGAGAAGATTAAAAGAACAAACAGGAAGTCTGGAAAGAGCATTTTTTTTCCTTGTGGGGGAAAAAAAAACACAATTAAAGCCAGCGGTGGCCACCAGAACCATCCCGTAGCCACCGACAGACGCATTTAACATAAAATAACACGACCCATTCTTCACCACATCTGAACGGAACCCGGCTCACTCTTTGATGGTGCCTCGCTTTCCAGCTTATAAAAAAAAAAGGAACAAGAAAAGAAAAGAAACACGATTCAGTTTCCGAGTTGCCATGTTGCTAATCCCTTTTCGCTTTTCAAAGACGGGCTGTTTTTCCCTCTCTGCTTGTAGGCTCACTGATAAGCCACGCCAAATGTAGAAAAGTGGCTTTTTCAGTCTCATATTAAATGCAGACATATGAAATTCTCATTGAATTTTCAGCCTGAACCTTTGGTGAGACGCGATTATAAATGAATAAGTACATTTGAGAATTAAATACTCAGATTTTAGGAAACAAGCTCGATGGCAGAAAAAAAAAAAAGTACATAGTTAGATAAATTCTAGAAAGCTCTGCTGCTATCGAGCTCCATCAGTCACCTACATACCGAGTTGTTTCTAATATACATCTATCGAGTTTTCTAGTGTCTCCACACGAGATCGCCGTTTCATGTAAACGTCGTTTTTTTTGGCCGATCCAGCAAAGCGTGTTTTTTTTTTGTTTTTTTAAAACACTTATTCCAGGCTGGGGGAGTTTTAAAATTCCGGCTCGGCTTTGAGGCGTGCGACGGCCAAAGACCCACGTTTGGGGAGAACGATGTCATCGCCGCCGGCCGCGACGCTCTCCGTGATGTCACTTCCTGACGACAACACTGGCGGACCGCAGGAGCTGCTGAAGCTTTAATATGACGACGTGTTGGATTTCTCAGGAGTGTTCTCCACATCTACTGCGTTTTTGGTGTATGTGGTGAGTCACAGCGCCCCCTAAAGCGCTGGCATAAGTACTACAACATGTTGAGTCGTGTTCATAGTGACGTGTTTTATTCAAGTTGGTTTTATTTCAGAATGACGGGGAGAAAAAAATGTGTTTAATAGGTTTCTATTATCCGTCTTATAAACGCCCGTCTCACTAGTATCCGTCTCACTGTCTGGTTTTCTCGCACGTCTTTCTAGAGTCTATCGAGATTCCTAGTTTTCTACAGTCCGTCTTTCCAACCTCCATCTAATCATCTAGTTTTCAATCCTGTCTTTATAGCTTCTATCTTTCTAGTTCTATGTAGTTTTCTAGTATCCGACGACCTTTGAAGCATTTATATAGCTGGACAGGTGGACAGTTTGTCAAGTGTAAAATTTAGCTTAGTTTCCGATAAAAGCGTGCACTTTTCAAGCATGAAAACATAAATAAGTAAAAAAAAAAAACAACAACATTCAGAATAAGACAAATCTAACAAGTTCAGAGCCGTACAGCACCGTAGATGTGAAGTTTCTGAGAAAAGCTTCACAGCTGCCGGGAAGTCGTCCCGTCTTTTAAATCACTTCAGATGCGACACGTCGGAAGGGGTTAACGCGGCTAAGCTACACATGAGCCACAGGTATGTGTGCGGCCAGCAGAAACACGGGCCGTAAAATCCACACTCGCCCTCCGTCTAGCACGCCAGGAATGTTCTCCGAGCGCTTCGCTATCAGCGCCGGGGCCAGGAGGGGCTGTCCTCGGCCCTCCTTTCAAATCTGTGTGGAAGAAAGGGAAAATGGGAGCGGGGGTTGGGGGGGGGTTGGGGAGGGGTTTGGGGGCAGCAATGGCCAGTTTGGAGCCAAGAGGGAAAGATATTGTAAGGTTTGCCAATTTCTCACTCATTAGAAATTAATTGCCGATGCGGCCGGTGCCGGGGCCGCGGCGTCACCAGGAATCGCCCCATGGGGAGCACTTGAACCACTGACCCCCCCCCCCAGCCCCCCATCCATCCACCACCACCACCACCACGGTCGTTCGGGGCCAGAAGGGGTGCGTGACATGGCTCTGGCCCAGAGACACTGCCCCGCCAGGCTGGGAATGCAGTGGCACCGTGGGGGGATCGGTGGAGGGACAAAGAAGGGGAAAGAGGGGCTCCACTGGTTTCAGGGCTGATTGGGTTAGAGAGCTTCATTATTAAGTCCCCCTGTCACTCAGCAACAAAAAGCCCCCCCGCCGCCTCGCTCTGGCAAATAAAATCACTGGCCTTTATAACTCAAGACCACTTCTGACATCTTCTCTTTAGGAGAAAGTGTGCTTAAATTAAAAAAAAAAAAAAAGAAGAAGAAGAAGTACTTGTGTCTTCCAGCTGAATGAACTCTAGCATTGCTCTGAATATGGGGCTAAATATGGGGGGTGGAAGAGGGGGGGGGGTGCCAAAAAATGTCTGGAATTAAGCTGCTTTCACACCTGCTTAATTAGATAATGTTGGGTGAATTTTCATTTAGACTTGCTACACTTCACTACAATATTATCCGCCATATGGCACAAACAGACTGCAGGACATATTTTGGGCTCCGGCTCAGATTGTGCGCGTCGCCGGCGTACGTGTCCTGTTTTGAGTGAATTTGTTCAGCAGGTGTCCACAAAGCTTGAATGACATGCTTTATGCACTCAGGACTAATTTGGGCCACTCCAGGTAAATGAAGTATGAAAGCAGGAAAAGAAGAAGCAGGAGGAAATTAAAAGAAAAGCATTTCACTTCTCTCCAGAGCCACTAATTCGAGCGTTGGGATTGTAGGTCGCAGAGGAAAGGTCGTATAAAAACTCGGTGTCCTTCACAAGAGCAACACGCACGTTCACGTCCTCCACGATGGGTCTTTTTCATGCTTTATTGCCTCGTTTGGATGCCGGGAGCGCAAGAGGAGGGGAAAAGAAAGGGAGGCGTTGACGGCCTGTAACTTCTGCAGGAGGGGAAACATTTTCACTTCAAAAAGTGAAAATACAGAAAATCTACCCCCCAAAAAGAAAAACAAGCTTGTTTGTAACGCGACTTGTTTAAATATGTGCAACACGTTTCCATCGACGCGTTATTATCCAATCAAGGCGGCGAAGGTGAAGGCGGAAGCAAGCGAGGAACGTTCTGGCGAATAAAAACTTTTACGTATCGACAAACACTGGGTGATTTGTTCCCACGTGGAGCGACTCGGCGGTGCGCTCTACCCACGATTATAGATGGAGGCCATGTCAACCGGCGCAGAGACGATTTACCCAGACAGGAAGTTCCCTTTGGAAATCCAATTATTTTCAAAATGAAGTTAAAAAAAAAAAACAATCGCATTTCACTCAATTATGTTAAAGTTGAGCATAAACATCAAGGGATTCGGATTTCCGAATGACCGTCCACTTCTCCAGCTGCATTTGTTGACTTTGTGGTTTTGTTTACCCACATTTTCGTGACCATGACTTGCATCTATTAATAAGAAAATCCAGTTAGATCAATTTTCAGTTGTCTCCATCTGACTGACCAAGTATGTTGACACACTTCATTGCAGTTCACTTCGGCCTATTGCAAGATGTACATTGCAAAAATTGCCAACAAATCGTGCATCCCTACAGTGTTAATAAAAATCCATTTACGTTTTTGCAGTTTTTCTCCGTTCGAGATCAGGTCTCGAAATATTGTGAGCCGCCACAATACATAACCTTGCAAATTCTGACTTTATGGATTAAATGATTAATCAAACATAAATGGGCGAATAAATAATAAAAGCACTTTGGAATCAGGCTGCGAAGAAGACAAAAGACCAAAAAAATAAATAAAAAATACCCAATTACCATGTTCCCCGCTATGTGAAGCACCTCGCCCGGGCGCGGCAGTAACAGGGGGAGTAAATGAACAGACAAGTTTAACTGTCGTCATTAATGTTCATCTCCCTGTGTTCTTGATGGGATACCTCATTAAGAAGCTGTTGGTAGCAGCTGGCTCGCTATCCCACCCCATTACTGCCCCACCATGCCAAAAAAGCCTCTGCCACTCGCCCCCCCCCCCCACACCCATCCCCCACCCACTCCAACCACCTCCCCGGAGTCTCATATGACATCTGTGTCTCGGGGTCCTGTGATGGAATGCTGCTCGCCTGCAATCCCTCCGCAGGTGCTCCGCGCTGGCCGCCGCTGTAGCTAGCTGACCCGCCGGTGGAGTCAAGGTTCAAGGGACAGCGGTTAAGGAGTCGGTAAGAATGGATGCAGCTGCTCTCCGTCGCGTCCACTTCCAAGCGGCATGAAAAATCCTCACCTCCAGCGGCTTACCGCTGTTCCCTCCCTCCCTCCCTCGCTCATCCTCCTCTTCCTCCGCTGCATCAGACAGAGGAAGGTCACGTCTGTATTTAGACTGGGCTCAGGGGGCCGTGTCGCGGCAGCCCGCCGCTCTCAGGTTCTTGTGCGGCTTCATCCAGCGGCAGGTGAAACCCGGCGGGGCGATTCTGGCACTGGGCCCAAAAAAAAAAAAAAAAAAAAGAGGAGGCGATGGGAAATTATTCTCAATTTTTTTTTTTTTTTGCAATCGTCTGAAAAGGTCCGGGCAACAAAGGAGCCAGTGCTACCGGTCAGAACGTAGTGATGGAGCAATCTACCCCGGTGTTGTGTAAACCGACACTCGCTCAGCTTTCATATCATAGTCAAACCCCAGTCGTTTATCAGACTCCATAAAAAAAAAAAAAAAGACACCAGTGGAGATTATAATGTTCTCAAAAGGTCAAGGACAACATCGCCATTAGAAAACAGGGGGGAGGGGCGTCTCGTTTTATGGACCAGGTGCACGACTGCAATAAAACCACCGCCTCTGTTGACTGCCAACGTTTCGTGAAGTCTTTCTCCCGTGAGGTTTGAAGTGCACCGATCAGCCAAAGGGTTATACCCGCCGGTCCTCCAGACCCACCGCGGCATCGACTCCACCGGACCCGGAAGACGTGTTGAGGTACCGGGCACCAAGACGTTGGCGGAAGATCTCGGGGCATCGAGGATCGCAGAGTCCACGATTCAGACACGTTTCGTCCATCGTACATCTCAAATACGCTGGATTGGATAAAGATCTCGGCACTTTGGAGGCAAAAGTCAACAATTCAAACCATTCTTGCTTTGTGTGGGAATACGTTTCCAGAAATCGGTGCGATACGGTGGAGAACATTGCTCAAAGCGTCACACGGCCTTCACGGGATTCCCGTCTGAAGAGATGTGTTCTTGAGGTAGGCCACATCTAAAAATCTTTAAACTGACCACTTTTTTCCCCCCCTTGCTTCTTACACAAACTGTGAGAACAAAATGTTCCTCTGTTGCTTCACACCCACTGAGAGGTGCCAGGATAAAGCGATAATCTGAAGTTAGTCACTTTGCCCGTCCTAATGTTACATCTGATCAGCACAAAAAAAAAAAAACATGTTCGGCACGGTTGCAACCAACCATGTGTCAAATCTCAAGGTGAAATTGGTGTTTTTTGTTTTTTTTTTTCATGTTTGAGCTCGAGCCCATTCTTTGAAAACTCCGTGATTATGAATGAAAACGGAGAAAAGTCCTAATCTCTCAAGTGCTGCTGAGAGGAGCAGCGACTCAACTGTGAAGGGCCGAGTCACCCCCAATTCCATCACGTCGCTACCGTGCGTTCAAACGGCTCGGAGCATTAATTTCAACATCCCAGCCGCCTTTTGTGACCTCGGAGGAGGAACTAGTTCCAATAACATGGTGAGAAGTCACAGCCGTCAGGAGAGCCCCATGCCAAAGGGGAGCTCCCGGCAGCACAAAGGGGCCTCTATCTGGAAATGCTCCTTTCAAAGACTTGTTTCAGTTTGGATTTAGTAGCAGAAACATCGGTTAATACCAGGAGGGGAGGGGTGTTCGGGTCACCATAGCAGCAGGTTCAGTCAAAATAAACCTGGGCGGTTGACTGTAGAGAAGGGATGTATACATAACACACACACAGAGCCTCCGCGGGTCTTAACTCTAAACCCTAAATTGTTTAAACTTAATGTCTGAGAAGCAACAATCCAGGATGCTGCGGTGTTCTACAAGCCGAGACAGTGCAATGGAAAACCACCGTGGGGCGTGAAAAAAACCCCCAAAAAAACACCTTGTTCTGTTCTGGCTGAAGTTGTAACATGGTACAACCACGTGCTTGAGTTTAGTTTCTAGAGATTTTGATTGCAGAAACCGGGCAAACGAGTTTCTAACTCATAAAACAGACAAAGAATGTCGAGGAGAAAAAAGCACAGCAACTTCAAAGCTGCTCGGTGTGGACAGAGTTTGAAGTCTGAATCCGATTGATCGACTTAATCAAGAGTGTGATGAAAAAACGTGTGTGGTTTGCCGGTGCACATGTCGGTACTTTACAATGGGAAACATCGGGTTTTCAACTCGTGCGGATCTCGTAAAATCGTTTGCGAAGCACTTTTTTAGAAATCAAAGTTCCTCCACAAACCCCAAACCGCACGTCGACCAGCGTCTTTACAATTCACAGCTGTGGAGCCAATCTGCAATTTTGTCTCGGGACCCAAAAAAAACAAACAAAAAAAAAAAGTGGCTCGCAAATATAAAAAGGAGAAAGCCAGAGAAAGACACATGGCGATCGACGCCCGCCGTCGACGCCCCACGATGAGTTGTATTTGTCTAAACGTGTCGTCGGCATCTGATGCGGAATCAGCGACGCTCTGGTGGCAAGCTGTTCCACAAAGTCACGGCTAAATGAAAACAGTCGACTTTACTTTTCCAGGTAAACATACAACATAACCCCCCCCCACCCGCCCCCCGCAAGAGAGTTGGTTCAAGCTGCTCGACTCCAGATGGGTGGCATACGCCTCTACAAACACCCACCCGAACGTACGCACACATCCCACCACGCTGAAAGCTGCCAAGAGCGTACGGGCCGACGGCAGCCGGCTGGACTGAGCGCCGCTCACAGTCGTCTCTCTGTGACCCCCCCCCACCCCCCCCCCTCCCCAAAGCACCCCCCCACCCCCAAAAAAAACACCCTGTCAACACATGAAGAGTCCCTTTGACCGAACGGAGGCTGAGAGGCTCTGTGTGTGACTGAGTGAATGATACCTTATGAGAGAGCGAGGAGGTTCCCTACATACCTTTAAAGAGCAATACGAGGAGCGCGACGCAAAGTCACTGCATGGTCGAGGGATGATGCCACTCTTTTTTTTTTACCTACGAGTATTAAATTCCATTGAGTCTCAATTTATACTCCACACAAAAACAATGTTCAAAGGCTATGCATCGCCGCAAATCATGTGCAGCATGTAGCATCACTGGTGTGTGAGCGTGGAAACTCTTTAGCATGTAGCATCACTGGTGTGGAAACAAAACTCTTTAGCATTTAGCATCACTAGTGTGGAAACGAAACTCTTTAGCATGTAGCATCACTGGTGTGTGGAAACAAAATTCTTTAGCATGTAGCATCACTTGTGTGGAAACGAAACTCTTTAGCATGTAGCATCACTTGTGTGGAAACAAAACCCTTTAGCATGTAGCATCACTAATGTGGAAACAAAACTCTTTAGCATGTAGCATCACTTGTGTGGAAACAAAACTCTTTAGCATGTAGCATCACTGGTGTGTGGAAATTAAACTCTTTAGCATGTAGCATCCCAAGTGTGTGGTAACGAAACTCTTTAGCATGTAGCATCACTAGTGTGTGGAAACGAAACTCTTTAGCATGTAGCATCCCAAGTGTGTGGTAACGAAACTCTTTAGCATGTAGCATCACTTGTGTGGAAACGAAACTCTTTAGCATGTAGCATCACTAGTGTGTGGAAACGAAACTCTTTAGCATGTAGCATCCCAAGTGTGTGGTAACGAAACTCTTTAGCATGTAGCATCACTTGTGTGGAAACGAAACTCTTTAGCATGTAGTATCACTAGTGTGGAAACGAAATTCTTTAGCATGTAGTATCACTAGTGTGGAAACGAAACTCTTTAGCATGTAGCATCACTAGTGTGGAAACGAAATTCTTTAGCATGTAGTATCACTAGTGTTGAAACGAAATTCTTTAGCATGTAGTATCACTAGTGTTGAAACAAAACTATTTAGCATGTAGCATCACTAGTGTGTGGAAACGAAACTCTTTAGCATGTAGCATCACTTGTGTGGAAACAAAACTCTTTAGCATGTAGCATCACTGGCGTGTGATCTTCCAAACTCTTTAGCATGCAGCATGTAGCACAGCTCGAAGTAAAAGTTGCTGGTGATGAAGTTGCTGGTGATTAAGTTGCTGGCGTTATACGAACCGATTTTATCCTCCCCTTGAGATTTTGGCAGAACACGTTTTACAGCCCGTCTCAGTCTTGTCACTCCGATTAAAGAATCTCCAGACCGCCGACGTGGCGCTCTTGTCAAACCTTGGGCAACGTTGCCGACGGATGACGTCACGCAAAACTGGCCGGGTTGCCTCCCCCAGGATAATCCACGCAAACCAAACTTAAAAGAAATTAATGCCTTTTATGAAATCCAGCTGGGGTTAGTACAGATCCCTTGAGCGCTGCGCCCACTATTACAAATAACTTCCACAACACACGTTGTGCGAAAGGCTGATCGATGACATTTGCTCTGTGCACACCGTCGACACATTCAGCCAATGAGCTAGCACCCTGGAGCCGAAGACGACCGCCCGCCGGGTCTCAGCGAAGGAGGAAGACACACGGCGATGTTTATCATTATTATTTTGTCCCCGTTTTGGAGAATAACAGCGTTCGCTGTAAATCAGTAGGCGGGCGGCCGCGGCGGCGGCGACACATCATCGCGCTGGAAGAGTCGCAGTGAATCTTGTTTTTCCGCGCAGCCCGTTTGAAGCATGAGCTACTTAACGACCGCACTACACTGTGAACTACACCATTGAAGACACTTTCCAGGTTAATTCATAACACCCTGGACGTCCTCCAAAAAGACGGCGCAGAATAAATTTGTGTCTGAGAGGTGCGGCGTGCAGGAGCTCCAGCAGGTAGGGCGCGCGGAAACCAAGGTTGTTAATCCATCTTTCCAAAAGGGAAAATCAAGACTTTTTTTTTTTTTTCCCCCATTTACAACCCGAACGTCTGCCAAGAGTGAAACCAGACTCCGAGCGATTGCATTAAAAAACATAAATGCAACGTGCTCTAATTATAAGGTTCTTTAACGTAACCACACATCCCGTTACTACAATTGTAGAAATGTACTGGAATTAAACTGTAATCGCCGCAACCCTCTCACTTCATATTGTGCTCGTGTTTTCTGATCGCTTTAAACCTCCTCTTCTCGCTCCTTTTGTAAAATATTGACTCGAGTAAAAACGAATCCTCCGCTATCCTGCAGCTTATTGTAACATTTGAAAAGCAAGTATCATTTTTATCTCGACTGAAAATCCTTGTTCAAAGATGGAACATCTACCAAAATAGAGCAAATAACGTTTTTTTTTCTCTAAAGCTCCAGAGGTCTACGTTACCAGACGCCGCGGTGCTGATATGCAGTGAGCTTTATCGGGGCTTTACGCTCCCATTTCCTCGTGTAAAACGGCGGAACCCACCCCGGAGTCCCGGACCCCCCAGACCCCCCCCGGACCCCCCCGGACCCCCCAGCCCAGGATCTTTCTACTCCAAAGTAAAACCAGAACAATCAAGTGAAAACGGCTTCAATTTCTTGCGTATTTGCTTCAGGAAGGTTCATACAGCTTGATAACAATCGCAGGAACACCAGGAATGTTTTTTAAAAAAAGCTGCAGTTTGCATGCCAGGCCACTAGTTGGTGCTGTGTTTTAGTTATGTAACCAAGCACACGTGTCGGAGGGAACACAGTGAGTGAAGCCATTTACAGGCGTCAATCTGGTATCTGATGATTTTATTCTACTCGCACATGAGAGCCGCTCCTGAGGTGGAACATTTTGAAAACGCACAAACTCCGTCGACATGGAAACGAGGAATAAAACAAAATTTTCTGAAATGATGCTGCGCAGCACCACTGCCATAGTAAATACTTCATCTGCACTTGGTACTATTACAGTTGACTTGTGGCCCGAAAATGAAAGCTACAAGATTTTCAAAAAGTTGTCACCTAAACGGAGCCTCAGGCCAAATAAATTCGTCTCCAAATAAATTCCGTCCACACGTCACTGTGAACTCGACTCAACACGAGTCTTCAGGGCGTGTAGTACCCATTCCAGGCCTTTAGGGGCGCTGTGACTCACCAAACACACCAAAAACGCAGAAGACGACAAAGCACATAGAAATTTAGAAGTAGATTCCTGCTCATAAACCTCAGTGTGTACCCCCAGCACTCGCTGCCACTTTTGTCAAATGGGAGTCGGCAGCCACCCCGAGGGACTTCGTGGCAAAAAAAAGGTTTGAGCAACGACTCCCTTCGGGGGTTGGTTCTTTTTTTTTTTTTCCCACTGCAGATCGTCTCCCATATCCTCAACCACAGCCGTCTCCTATCGCTTCACTTTTAGCTCATTTGTCCCATTTTCCACTCTCTCCGTCACCGTATGGCAACGGCACACGCTTCTTTTTCCCCTCGTAAACCAACAGTGAACTAAAACCGGCGTCTCTTTTCCACTGTCGCAACAACTTCACCACACAACGCCACCGTGGCTCTGGGTAGTGAAAAAAAGACAGGACTTTAAGTTATTTTTTAAAAGGCTTAAGAGATCTTACTCTAATAGGAAATGCCTGTTACACACACACACACACACACACGCCCCCCCCGGGGTTGTAAAAACAGTTTTGTGTACAACGGAGCCTTGCACACATTAGCCGAGGCTCATCTGACACGCACAGCTTGCATGTGTCATAATCCCGGGCAGCTGCCGCCGCCGGCAGGAGACGCCGCCGCCGCCGCCGCCGCCGCAGCACAACCCAAATAGCGAAAAAAGTTGGAGGGGAAAAAAATAATAATAAAAAAGCCAAACAAATCTTGTGAGGAAAGAAGTGGTACTGAGCTGCAGAGGCGATTCCTCTGGACGAGCCGCTGCAGCCATTTCTTTAAGGTTTAGCTTCAATAACAAGCCGGGAGGAAAAAGGCCTTTTAGCGAACATCAATACCCACACGCTGCCATTATCTGCTGTCATGCTGCACTTAGAAAAGATGTGCGCTGAATCACGGAGGCTTTGCCCCTGGAAGGTTCTTCTTCTTCGCCTTCTTTTTTCTTGGCGTGCAGTGGACAATAACACGCTGTCCTGAAGAACAAGACCGACTGTGACTGGCGGCGATGCAGAACATAAATATTAGAAGGGGCGAGACTGCGGCTCGCCGCTCTTGGTAAATAAATAAAGAGCGCCGCGCACGGCGGGCCGGACGTGAAGCGTCCACACGCACTGACCAGCCGGGTCGGCCGAAGTTTGTTAATGAGGCTCGGAACAAATCTGCCTGTCCGACACGTTTCATTCATTCTGGTTAAAAAGCAACTTAACTTACTTAAAACGACTCAGCCTGGCTCGTTCTACACTCAAGATGCAACGTTTCTGAGGGGAAATGGGAAAACGGTCGCTGGGTTTTGGGCGAGAACTTTGGAAAAACGGTTCCCGAGGTGCAACTTATTGAAAATACTCCCGTCTCCGTGGAAACGGGGTAGAATGCAACTTTGAAGACACACTGCGACTCATGTTCTCCTGGTTTGGTAGTTTGATCATTGACAAGTCACCGTGACGACGATTCAACTGGGTCTCTGCTAATGTGTATGGTGTTTTGTTCTGTCTGTGTGTGTGTGTGTGTGTGTGTGTGTGTGTGTGTGTGTGTGTGTGTGTGTGTGTGTGTGTGTGTGTGTGTGTGTGTGTGTGTGTTTTATGAAACGGAAATAAAAAGATGATCCGTTTTTCATTTCCGAAATTCTTAGTAGTGAATGTGTAATAATTTAACTGAATTATTTGGGAGAGGATAAACGAACTTTATTGAGCAAAGCAAACGTTAACATTTTTACAGGTGTATGGAAAATTCAAGCAGTGCCGCTTTTTGGCAAACGGGGGCAGTATTGAGTCGACATAGATCAGAATAGAATAGAAATACTGTATTAATCCGAGAAATTCTTTTGCCTTCAGTTCGATTCGATTTATTTAAAGTCAGTTTAAGAACAAGTGGATAATTTTTACTTTACATTGCTTAGATTGTACTTCAGTACAACTTTTTAATCACACTTAACTATCATTAGTTATTTAATACCTACATTTTAGGACGTATGGACTCTATAATACCTCATGAAGTAGTGTCACTACTAGTAGCATGTGTGAACTAAGTACAAATACAAATTATAAGTATAAATACTCCCATAAACGTGATATTTGTTAGTTGTTGTTTTTTTTTAATAGTGTTTATCCATCAGTGCACAAAGTTCTACTGTGACCCCCAAATAGAGGAAATGCACTCATGAATATTTGATTAGTTAAAAAAAAAAAAGAAAGAAAAGAAAGAAGGTGAATGAATCAACGTGTGTGTGTGTGTGTGTGTGTGTGTGTGTGTGTGTGTGTGTGTGTGTGTGTGTGTGTGTGTGTGTGTGTGTGTGTGTGTGTGTGCAGGACTGCGGTGAGGCTTGAGAAACAGAGCGTGACCGGCTCAGCTCTCCAGACCATGACACAAGTCGCCTTATAGCCGGAGCACCGAGGCACGGAGAACAGAGATGACGGTTATTGACACGTCGCCATGATTCCACCCCCCCGCTCCACACCCCCCCACCCGCCCTGCTCAGCAGCTCCGAGGAAACTGGGGAGACTGGGGATCTCCCACAGGTCATTAAGCCGGAGCATCATTCAATCACAGCAGAGCAGGAAAGCCTGCAGAGCAGTTCTGCACCACAGCAAATTACAAATTTAGCATTTTGTTCCATTTTTAAAGGGAAATGTGCCAAGCAAAACACTTTCTTTTTTCCTTTTTCCTTTTTCCAGCTCCCTCCCTTCCCAGTAAAACAAAAAAAAAAAAGAAAAAAAGACAAAGAATATTGTTGATGCAGTGTCTCTGGGGTTCCCAGCGTCTCAGAGGAAACATCACACAGGCCAGTGTGGACGCCTTTGGACGTTTTTTGGACGTCTTTGTCGTCTCCAGACACTATTCAACTTTCTCAAAGTCCCAATGAGTCTCTCTCTTTCTTTTTCTGTTTGTTTTCCACATAAAAGGAGAAGCAGACATAAAGACGACAGGCAGGAGCCGGATTGGAAAAGGTTTGGCGTCTTGACATCTCTTTCTGCACAGCGGGGGGGCGAGGGGGGGGGGTAGGGGGGTAGGGGGGGGGTGGGGGGGGTGTAAGGCTCTGGAGCCCGGAGAAGTTGAGCTTTTAAGAGGAGAAGCACTTGATGTGAGCAGCTCTCTGTGAACTGACCGGTCCGTTACCGTGGAATCGTCTGCCGGCTGCCTTTTAAAGTACAAAGAGGGGCGAGAGGGGAAGTCTGAGGATGACACCCCCCCCCCACCCCCACCCTCCCCCTGCCTCCACCCTCCCTCTGGCACCAGGCTTAAAGTCAAGCGTTTCAGGGTTCACACCAGGAGACCAGGATTTCAAATTACCGCTTTAATAATCCTCAAGTTCGCTATAAAGGAACTTTCTGAGACAGAAGGAAAGAGTTTCACTTTGACCGAACATAAAATCAAACGTTACGAGGAGGGAAAAACATAGAATCCACCGACCCCCCCACCCCCGTTCATTTTTTGAATAAGGAATTTGATTTTTCTACACAACAAAAACTTTTTCCTTGACCGTGTTGATCTGCAACGGCTTTCAACAACAATTCCAGGAGCGACGGTTCTAAAGCGGCGAAACAAAAAAAAATGCCACCGGGCTCCGTAAACACCGTCCAAGGTCAGCGTGACGGGCTCGACACCGCCACGACTCTCATCCGTCGTCTAGAAGCGACACCTCCACCTCCACGAGAGGCGGACAGAGTGGAGCGTCGCCACCAGACACACTGGGAACCGCCGCCGCAGCGACGCGTCACCGGCAGGTTAAAACTCACCTGGGAAACGGAACACGGCGATCAACAGACACGAGGAGGAACAAATAAATAAATATATATAGCTAAAATGTATTTCTGCAGCTTCGGTGTGGCGTGAAGACATTAAATATCCACAGCAACAGCTGAAGCGTGAAACTTTGATAGGATGGGATCAAACCATGTGCGCGTTCAGGCGTGACGCGTTCTTTCTTTTTCCACAATGATGAGGATGTTGTTTATTGAAACTGGTGCCGACGACCCTCGGGGACACTGGGATGGATCTGGAACTCGTATATGTTAAAAAAATAAATAAAAAAGTAAGAGGAGACTTTGATGGTGGAGGAATCGAGGGGGCGGAGCCTCTTCCTGGGAGGATATTCGTCATTTAGGCTGCGTTTACGTGACGTTTCCAGTGAAAACACACCGTTTCTGTGTGAACGGAAGTTTTGAAGTAAAATTTTGAGCTAAAGCACAAAACTTGAGAACAAAACCCGATATAACAAGCTGCAGACACAGGCCGCGTTTACACAAACCTGGGTATCTGAAGAAACGGATATTTCTCTGCGTTTGGGCGCATTTACTCATAAACGCAGCGACGACTCGCCACAAACGACGATTCTTTGAAAACTCCCGTCCAGAGTGGAGATCTGGACAAAGTCTGTTTGTATCTAAAGGCATGCAGGAGGAGATTTACGTCACAATTCATGACGTAGTGGGGGTTTTTTTCTCCCAGGATTCTGATTGGCTGGCAGAGCTTCATGCACTGCCCCCTACTGGTTCGGCTGCTCATTGCAGCTCAGAACCAGCTGTACATGTGGGTCAGTGTAAGTGGAGCTTCTTTTTTTAAACCTAGAGAGGGAAATATCCAGGGTTTTTTTTAAAAACTGGGTCCGTGTAAATGTGGCCTAAATATACCAAACAAAAAAACACATCCCGAGTCGTTCATTACATTTTGCCTTTTGACTCCAATAGCCATCAACGTTATCATATCATGATGTACAAAACATGAGGAAGTTTGACGTCCCACTAAAAACAAGAACTTTTTGTGAAACGAAGAATCCTCCCACACTGAAAAACCCCATCGTCGCAGTAAAACACAGCGATATCAAGAGATTCAACAAGCTGAGCAGCCGCGTTGCATCAAATCACAGAACAAAAGAGCCCTTGGTCGTGCGCTCACTCCGCCTCCGGTGCAAAGCGTGTGATTGGCCTGACCTCCAACCACCAAGGAGATGCAACAGCAGATGTCAGAGCGTCTATTCAGGGGATATTGATCCCCGTGTCTCACCCTGCCAATTACAGCTGATAAACTGCTGCGACAGTTAGTGCGAATGATTTGAATGGCTCCTTTCACCTCGGCCCTCCAACAAACGCTGCAACAAGACCGTTTAGCGGCAGGAAAAAAATAATAAGGGGGCAAAGCCACAACCAAAGCCGTTATTTCACACCGTTATCTTTATTGTGGCGTTGACCCCGTCGCCCCGTCTTCTCCACAACGGGCAACAAACAGCGAGACCGCAACAGTCCGCCGGAGCGGATCCTCGCGGGGCTGCTGTCATTAGTGGAGCAGACGAATCAAACACTGGGCCAAATGTGCAATTATCCGTCTCTCTGTGGACGGAGGTCATTAGGACTTTATGAGCGATTGGAGCCCATAAATAAATGATCAGTCAACAGCATCGACGACACCCGACGCCCCCCGGACGCCCACCACAACGCCACGTGTGGAAGAGACGCCGCCATTCCGAGATGAAATGTTAATGGCCGCCAGTTCTGGAGGAATCAAATTGAAAAAAAACCTCTTCTGAACCAGATGTTCCTGGCCTGTCGTCCACACCAGGAACCTGGTTCACCTGAACCAGATGTTCCTGGTCTGTCGTCCACACCAGGAACCCGGTTCATCTAAACCAGATGTTCCTGGCCCGTCGTCCACACCAGGAACCCGGTTCATCTAAACCAGATGTTCCTGGCCCGTCGTCCACACCAGGAACCCGGTTCACCCTGAACCAGATGTTCCTGGCCTGTCGTCCACGCCAGGAACCCGGTTCATCTAAACCAGATGTTCCTGGCCCGTCGTCCACACCGGGAACCTGGTTCACCTAAACCAGATGTTCCTGGTCTGTCGTCCACACCGGGAACCCGGTTCATCTAAACCAGATGTTCCTGGCCCGTCGTCCACACCAGGAACCTGGTTCACCTGAACCAGATGTTCCTGGCATGTCGTCCACACCGGGAACCCGGTTCATCTAAACCAGATGTTCCTGGCCCGTCGTCCACACCGGGAACCTGGTTCACCTAAACCAGATGTTCCTGGCCTGTCGTCCAGACCAGGAACCCGGTTCACCCTGAACCAGATGTTCCTGGCCTGTCGTCCACATGAGGCGGTTTTAGAAACGTGAAAACAGGTTTTTTTTTAACACGGGTCCCAGAGTGGGGAAATTCTAAAACCCCGGCTCGTGCCGTCCAACCCCACAACAATCAGGGACTACGAGCTCCGGTGGAGCTGCAGAAGCTACTGATGCTAACAGCAGGAGGAGCAGGGTCATAGACCTGCAGATCCAGAATTAGATACAGGTTTTTGAGTCACAGCGCCCCTAAAGGCCTGGCATGTGTACTACATGCCGAGTTCATAGTGACGTGTGGACGGAGGTTTTATGGGAGAAGACCTTTTTTTTTTTTGGCTGTCTGCCTCAGTTCTTTTCCCCCACAGAGCAGGTTGACAGACCACCACGGTCCCCACGGCAACACAAAGGTGGTCAAGTATTCTGGAGCACAAGAATCCAGAGAGAAGTCCTTAAATGCACCAAAAAAAACAACAGTTGTTTGTAAAGTCTGGCCTCACCCCAGGTGGTCCGTGTGCACCGGAGCCTGGAGAGTGCGCTGTGGAGAGCAGGGGGGGGGTTGCCCAATGTTTACACAATTCGCCAACTTATTTGCATTGTCCACCGGGAGACAATCAGCCACCCCCCCGCGGGATCGCAGAGATAAGATAGAGGCTCAATGGATTTTTACACTCCTAAAACCGAGATTTGTTGACAAAGGGCATTTGTAAAGTTGCAGCAACTCGTGAAGAGGAGGAGGAGGAGGAGGAGGAGGAGCAACACAATCAGTAGCAACAAGTCCGTCCCAGGATTCAGAGAGAAAGCAGCGTCCCGACACTTAAAGCCAAAAACACTTTTGGGTCCACGACTGGCGAAGGAGGGAAGCTGTGGCCCGGGACCTCAAGAGAAATGTGTTTCGGATAAACAGATATTTTCAGACTAAAGAGACCCACAATTAGTAATTGGAGACTCTCTGCGTGTGGGTCCCAGTCCAATTCTCTGGAATCAATCAGAGCTCCCCAGAGGAACTCCCTGGACCCCTTAATCTCCTGGTTTTATTACTTTCCAGACAGTCGGGCCTGTTTCACCCTACCCCCAATCTCTCTTTTGTACTGAACTCTCTCTCTCCCTCTCTCTCTCTCGCTCTCTCTCTCACTGCAGAGAGCTTTTCATCAGGCTCCACACTAGATAGAACCCGGCAGCTCGTCACTCTTTCCGCACCTTCATTCTTCTTTAACTGACAAAATAAACCACACACCTTCAGCAAAAAAAAAAAAAAAAGCACATTGTTCTGCCTGTTCTGACGCTCACGTGCAGCTACTTTGCATAATAGCACAACAAGCCAGTTATAGTCCTTATTCTCCCAGACCACATGCTGTCAGGTGTGATGGTGGAAGATGTGACTCTGGCACGATGGGAGGGGAAACGCTATAATAATAAATAAAATTTAAAATAAAAAAAAAATTAAGCTGAAACACTCCTGGGAGGATATTTATTCTCATGACTCTCCAATTTGTTCCAGACACTCAGGAGGCTGAAAAGCACACACACACATATATATATATATATATATATTGTAATTAACGTCTAATAACGCGCAGTGACTTCTCGATTCCTCGTGACAGCAGCACTGCAGTGGCCTCACTTTCAACAACATCAACAACAACAGAGAAAAAAACAACAACAAAAAACAATTAACAGGAGAAAATAAATTGGGTTCCGTTTTATCCATCAGCTTAAAACAGGTATCGACGCCCAGGTAATGAGACGTCTGCGGGACTGATGGTGATGACGCGGGCTTATTACCTGACGCTCAACACTTAATGACCCCCCCCCCCCCACACACACACACACACACACACACACACACACACACACACACACACACACACACACACACACACACACACACACACACACACACACACACACACACACATTCTCTCCAGCCAAGAGATCCACCACATCGCTTATTATTACACACATCTGGACGCACTTCCTCGGTGTCTACGATTTAATTTGCGTACACACACACACACACGCACACACACACGCACACACGCCAAAGGCGTGCGTGCGTGTGTGTGCGTGTATGTGTGTGTGTGCGTAAAACAACAAGTCTGGGAATGATTTGATCGCAGACAAAAGGAGGGAGAGAGCGTGTTGCTTTTCCCAGTTTGAAGCAGAACAACAAACAACAACAAAAAAATAAAGGTGTGAGAAAGTAGGCTACTTTCTAAAGAAAAGAAGAAAAAGAAAAAGTACGTGGTACTCAGAGTAATCTGAGTAGAGTGGAAATGGCTCCCTCTCCGCACACCGCGTCCGACACGTTTCTTCTTCTTCTTCTTCTTCTTTTTTGTTGCTAAACTCTTGATACAATGTTGCAATGTCTCTTCCCTTCATACTCTCACACACACATACATACATGGACTCGCAGCGCGTGCGTAAGAAAAGGAAAAGGCGCACGGAGGATTTTTTTACCTTTGTCTGCATGCTTGGCCGCGGTGGAGAGGAAGGTGAGGCAGAGGAGAGAGAGGAGCCACAGAGCTCCCCGCTCGGCCATCACTTTTCACCAAGGAATCTTTGCAGGCTTCAAGAAGCTTCTCTTTCAAAATAAAAAAAAAAAACAACCAAAAAAAAAAGAAACCAAAAAATATATAAATCCTTCAAATCCCCCAAAAATGCATAAAGAGATGGACCTCCTCCTCCTCCTCCTCCTTCACGAAAGAAAAAAAGAAAAAGAAAAAA
The DNA here is from genome assembly GCF_963422515.1 of Blennius ocellaris. NCBI lineage: Eukaryota > Metazoa > Chordata > Actinopteri > Blenniiformes > Blenniidae > Blennius > Blennius ocellaris. The sequence continues at coordinate 34,250,955 of NC_137650.1, read as the reverse complement.
AAAAAGAGGAAAAGTTCAAAGTCCTAAATTGTGCAGGGACATCCAGAGCCAGGTAGTTTGAACCATGGAGGGCTGGAAGGAGAGAGCCGCAGGTTACAGACTGGGGTTTTTTTTTTTTTTTTCCAACTTGGTCGAGGCAGAGGTCGGGAAAAGGGAAGAAAAAAAAAAAAAGAAAGAAAAAAAAAAAAGAAAAAATCAATCCATTGCCACGGAGGCGCAGCCTTAAAAAAAAAAAAAAAAAGAAGGGAGATCTGCGCCCCGGGGAAGGAGCCGCTCCGAGATCCGCGCCGCGCGTTTTGAGAACACGGTTAAAATAAACGCAAAGAAAAACCACCCCGAGACGGCTCAGCGAGGAGAAACGAGGGAAGATCCCGGGCAGAAGGAGAAAAATCTCCGCCGCGGACAGTTCGCTGCTCCACGGACGTGAGAGAGAGCAGCGTGTGGAAGCAGGGCTGGAGCTCCTGAGGCTCCCCGGAAAACACGGCGCGGAATCCGGGGAGGGCTGGATCCTGGCGCACTCTCTCCCTCTCTCTCTCTGTGTGTGTGTGTGTGTGTAGGGCAAAACTAAAATACGGCGCGGGGCTACCACTCGCATACAAACACAAGCACGCGCCCACACGCACGCGCACATTTCGGTGCAGTGAAACAGTTAAATGAAGGAGATATATATCCAGAGGCGGAGAGAGTAACTAAAAGGTGAACTCGAGTACACTCAGAGGTGAAAAAAAAAATTATATCCAAGAGGTGTACTTTTAAATACAAAAAGAGACGGAAAGAGTAACAAAAATACTAATTATTTAGTACACAGAAGTGGAGAGAATACCCAACATGTTGACTCTGACATAACAGGAGATGAAAAGAGTTCCTGATAGGACTGAAATATTAAAATGTGCCGAGTACACGAAGATGGAATACTGAAAAGAGATACTTGAGTACACCTAGAGGTGAAGAATAGTACAGAAAATATGTACTCTATTACATTCAGAGATGTAAGGAATTCCAAAAGGTGTATAAAAATACACTAAGATGTGGAAAGAGAACTGCAAAAGTCCACCGGATTGGGAGGAGGGGGTGTGAAAATGTGTAATAAAGTACAATGAGAGGAGAAAATAGTACTATGAGTGTGATTTCTACTACATTTAGAGGTGTAAGGAATCCCCAAAAGGTGAAAAATAATAATAATACAATAGGAGGTGGCAGGATACTGAAAATGTACTCTGGTAGACACATGGGTGAAAAGGATTCCTCCAAAGTGTACTCGAGTACATCTAGAAGAAGGAATCCTCAGAAGGTACTGAGATACAATCGGAGGTGAATAGAATAGTGATAAAGTGAACTGTAGTACACACACGAGGAAATAGTCTGTGTGTGTGTGTGTGTGTGTGTGTGTGTGTGTGTGTGTGTGTGTGTGTGTGTGTGTGTGTGTGTGTGTGTGTGTGTGTGTGTGTGTGTGTGTGTGTGTGTGTGTGTGTGTGTGTGTGTGTAAATTCCATTACAGTAGGAGGTGGAAAGAAAATGAAAAAGTACTCTAGTACACAGAGGTAAAAGGAATAGCGAAACGATGTACTTGAGTACATCTGGAGGGTGGAAAAGCACTGAAAGTACATCTACTCTACACTGTATTCTGACACAGTATGAGGTGGAAAGAGCACTGGAAATAAGTAATCGAGTACAATAGGAGGCGAGAGAGTAGCTAAGAGATGAAGTCCATGTAGGGGAGGTAGTTAAAATGTGTAATGAGTACAATCGGGGTGGGAGGAGGCCTCGCGAGGCGGCGGTAAGAGTGACAGACTGGAGGTGGACTGAGCTGAACGTGTGTCGGTTCAATTCCCAGGTAGATGTAGCAGAAGCAGATAGTCGGGAGGTTTGGTGCCGGGCAGACAGGCTGAAGAGCACGTGGGCGGGTGTTTCCTCCTCTGCTCTTGATTCACGATCCCCGAGGGAACGAGGGATTCAATAGAAGAGACATAAAGCATCAAGTTAATTCGTGTCACAGGAGGCTCTCTCTCTCTCTCTCTCTCTCTCTGTGTCTCTCTCTCTCTCTCTGTCTCTTCCTCCCTCTCTCTCTCTCTCTCTCTCTCTCTCTGTCTCTTCCTCCCTCTTTCTCTCTGTCTCTTCCTCCCTCTCTCCTTCTCTCTCTCTTCCTCCCTCTCTCCTCTCTCTCTCTCTCTCCTTTTCTCTCTTCCTCTCTCTCTCCTCTCACTTTCTCTCTTCCTCTCTCTCTCCTCTCACTTTCTCTCTTCCTCTCTCTCTCCTCTCACTTTCTCTCTTCCTCTCTCTCTCTCCTCTCACTTTCTCTCTCTCTCTCTCTCCCTCCCTCTTCCTCTCTCTCTCTCCCTCCCTCTCTCTCTCTGTCTCTTCCTCCCTCTCTCTCTCCCTCCTCTCTCCTCTCCCTCTCTTTCTCACTCTGTCTCTCTCGTCCTCTCGCCCTCTGTCTCTCTCTCTCTCTCCCCCCCTCTCTCTCTTCCTCTCTCTCTCTCTCTTCCTCTCTCCCTCTCTCTCTCTCTCTTCCTCTCTCCCTCTCTCTCTGTCTCTTCCTCCCTCCCTCCCTCTCTCCTCCCTCCCTCCCTCCCTCTCTCCTCCCTCCCTCCTCCCTCCCTCCCCTCCCTCCCTTCCTCCTCCCTCCCTCCCTCTCTCTTTCCCTCCCTCCCTCCCTCCCTCATGAATTCACAACCATTCAATGTGGTTCTGGTATTCTTGTCGTTTTACGATCTGGTCCCGTGATTGAAGCGTCTCTCGAGGTGGTGGACCAAACCACCACCTCGTAACTCCGGCACACGTCACGCATAACGAGAGGATAGATGCTTCTGGGGGGGGGGGGGGGGGGGCAACACATCTGCAACTAGACTCTGGGCAGATTATGTCACATGGTGGCTGGAAACCACAAGATGGGATTAAAGCCCCTAAAAATAAATAGAAAAATAAATAAAAAGATTTCCGTTTGACATAAGAAAGAGGCATTAAAAGAGTCTTAAGTGTGAACCGTGTGGAGCCAGAGTGCAGAGTTCCTCCTGAAGAGTGTCCTGCATGGGAATCACCGCGTAACAGCGCCCCCCACTGGCGGGACTCAGCGATGACACATTTGACATCGGATGGTTCCTCCTCTTTCGACCCTTCTTTGTTTTTTCTTGCTGCTTTTTGTTCTCACTTTAACTGTGAAACGTGTGAAGCGCTCAGTAGTGGTCCTGCTCCTCTGGAGTTCCTCAGGGCTCCCCTCTCGGCCTCGTCAGCTCTCACTCACATACACTCAGAAGCCACCCGAGCGCACGACAACACAAACTTTTTGGGTTTTTAGAATCTTAAAAGAGAGAAAAAAAACCCAAAACAAAAAGCAACAAGAAAGAAAACACAAATGTAAAAAGTGACTTTGGAAATAAACAATCAGGATCTATTTGGGATTCAAACCTGGGGGGGGTAGAATTACTTTATTTCATTTAAACAGACGACGTTCTAGTTGATTATTTTGAGTTGGGAGCCAGAAGACGGCGACGGTGAGGACGTGGGTCTGGAGTTCCAGGTTGATTTTGGCCATGTCCGGTCAGTTTTGCTCCTTTTTCAAAAGAATAGAACAGGAAATTTTTACTTTCGTTATAGAAAGTACAATAAAATTGGAGAGCCGCTCTTCTGTCAGTGCAAATGAACAAAAATAAAGCAATATAAAAAAATAAAGAATAATGCAATATTAAAATAGAACTAAATTACTATTGAATTTAACATTGATTAACAAATGTCACAAAACATAATAAAAGTATTGAAATGACTTTTAATAACAACCAAGGGTGAAAGATTCAATTCACACGTGTTTAAATGGGTTTTAAGTAAAAATCATAGATACTTGTGTAAAAAAATACAAATGTACAGGTTCTATGATTGAGAAAGAAATAGTTTTTGTCTCTATGTCTGCTGTCGTAGTCGTGCTTCATGGTGAAACTTATATTCAGTTTAGTTCTGAAAAGTTTACACACTGAAATCTTTCTTCTTTTTTTTTAACAATTTCTGTGGCTGAAGTGGTTCGAGGCTGAATCCAAGGCTTATTTTTGTTCATCCTCTAAAAATCCATAAAGTTTCCCTGAACACCACTGATACAAGAGAAAATACAAAAGATTAAAAAAAAAAAAAACAACTGAAAAATTAAACATAATCGACGAAGGGAAAAAACTCAAACTTCTTTATCATTTCTGACTTCAGTCATTTTTCATTGTAAACATTAATTTACATTTCAATGTTAGATATTTACACAATTTTAAGTCCATCCCATAATACGACTCCCAGAAGATACCCAGTCTTCTTTAATTATAATAATATTCTCTTAATTAATTTTTTTTTATAATCATTTTATTATTCACTCAAAAACATTTCAAATGCTTTTAAGTAAACAATATTTACAAATTTTAACAATAAACTTTATTAGTGGTTTCCCAATAGGAAGCTTTATTTATCACTCTAACAATTATTTTTCTGGATTTTAACCATTTTTTTTTCAATAACTTTTTTTATTGGTTGGAAATACAATAGTGCACAAATAAGATATTATAGATATCAACCCCCTTTTTTTATAAACAATGAAAATAGCAAGCACAATAACAGCAATACTGATAATAAGATGTTACAAAATGTCTAATAACCAACAAAAGAGACAATAAATTAAGAAAATAAATGTAAAAAAATTATATTTATAAAAAAGAATGACAAATAAGTGAGTATATCAACAAGTGTATGAAGTGGAGAAATAAATTAACTAAAACAAATTAACTAAAATAAATAAATTGAATATAAAATAAATAAATATAAAAAAAAATATATATATATAAATAAATATGTCAATGAATAATAAATTAAATAAATTAAATAAATTAAATAAATTAAATAAATTAAATAAATTAAATAAATTAAATAAATTAAATAAATAAACTTTAACCATCTTTCCGTAATAACTGCTCGCTCTGCTCCACAATCAATGACGTAATAACGGCAAAATAAAGTGAAAAACGTCCAGCAGAGTCTAAAGAGATCATGTTGGGATCAAGCGACGGCGTCCTGACCCCATGACCTCCTGACATATTCTCCTCCAGATTAAAAGGCGGTAGCAGCATTAAATCTCCCACCGTTGCAGTGATCCAAGCGACGGCGCGGTCCAGGAAATGGCCTTCAGATTACGGCGCCGCCGGATTAACGGCCGCTGAAAGCGGCTGAGTCCACCGTAATACTTCAAACCTCTCTGAATATTTAGAACTGCGGAAAGTGGCAGGATTATGTGCGGCGAGCGTGTGGCAAAGCGGGACGGATTGCGAGGCGGACGCCCGACCCGGCTTTTAATTTAGCGGGCAAACTTTAAATAAAGCGCCGACCCGGTGGCGAGTACCTTTTAACGGATTAACGGCCGTTTGCTAAAGTGCGCCGTTTCTTCACGTTTGCTTTGACGCTACGAAGGAAGTAGAAGGTGAATGGTTGATATTCCAGGAGTTTTCCTTGCTCTTCTTATAAGAATTCAGGTAAATAAATAAATAAATTAAATTCTTAAGCGTAGCAGACATAAGCCATGCTAAATCTTACGGAATCTGCATGGAATCTTAATTTTTTTTGGACATTTCACTGCATTTTGCATGTTTAATATTTGCTTTATGTTGAGATTGTAGTAATTTTCAGTAGTTATTGTTTGGTTTTCGTCTGTGCCACGGCCCACTCGAGATGAAATTGGTCTTTATGTCTCGTCGGAACTAAAATGTGTTCGTCTAAGTGCAACTTGTTACTGCATTTATCATTTAAGTTCTCCTCCTCCTCCATCTTCACCTCCTCTTGGTCTCATTGGTCCAGAATCCTCGTTTTCATAGTTTCCAGCTCCTCCTTCATTTTCCCTCCAATAGAATATCAGATCCTAGGAGCTGCATTCAGAATCTGCTGTGTCTGTGTGAGCTGGACTGGCTCCGCCCACACACACGCCCATCTATGGGGAAAGAGGAGGAAGTACTTCCTCTCGTGGCGCCATGTGCCAGAGCAGAGCTGCCTGGTTGTGGGAGGAGTCAAAGGGGGGGAGGAGCCTACCTTGATTGTGATTGACTAAACCCACGATGACACTATGTAGGGTTTGATTTCTGATTGGCTGCTTGGAGGAACTCACTTTTTAAAACCTGGAACAAGCCAGGAGAGAGAGGACAGATCGTTATATAACCTCTCATATTTAAGAATAATATTTCATGTTGTTTGTCTTCCGATTTAGCTTTTGGATTCCGTTACGCCGAGTAAAACCTGATTCTGCGTTTGGTTCGAGCTGCTCTGCAACATAAACCGTGTCCAGAAAACATCACATCGTCCGTTTTACACAAACAAAATGGTCTCGTAAGTCATATTTACTGTGATTTTTCTCAATAAGACGCAGTATTATGGGATGGTTGTTCTCTATAACAGTCCATTCAGAGGGTTTTTTTTTTTAAATTTACTAAGAAATTCTAATTCATTATGATTCTGTTCTAAGCCACTCCGCAGAGACTTGATTGTATTATTGGCATTATGATGCTTTTTTCATTAAAGCCAACTGTAAAGACTTAAAGTTCAGCGACGTGCCGCAACAACACGCCGGGGTTAAAGACTACGATTCGCACGTTTCCTCTCGGCGGTGAAGGGTTAAAGAACACGTTTGCTCCGAAAATCTGCTCTGGCTTTTCTTCGGCATTTTAAATGCCACAATATTTAATCTTGACCATCTTGCTCAGTGAACCGAGTTCTGCCCCAAACGTCCGGTGTGGATTACAGAGCCGGACGTGATCCCGGCGTGAGCCTGACTGGTACGCCGCCAGATTAGGAGGCGAGGCGCTCGTTCCGGCGCCGGCGCCAGATGAACAGTCTTTAAACGGCTGACATTTGGCACAATCCCGGGGATTATTCACACTGTGAACGAGATGTCGCCTCGTCCGCCGCGTCGCCGCCGCGCAAAAGAGCAGCGGCGGCGCTAAATTACAAAGCAAATCCGTCCGTGCGGCCGCTTCATGTGCAGCTTTGTGTCGGACCGGGGGTAAAAGGCAATTAGCCGGGGTTTCCGCGCAAGATATCTCAGAAAAAAGTGTGTCAGCGCGCGATAGAAACGACGGCGTGTTAAATCAACACTTTATTCAGGAAGATTTGTGGGATTGTAAGCAGTGAGCGGGGAGAGGGTGAGTTCAGGGGCGACATGCCGCTCAATTTTATAAAAAAAAAAATATGCAATAGCCTTTAAATTTGAAGTTTCTCTTCGTTGTGGTGCAGAGTATTATATGTACTACACAAAACTGAACAATTACTACTGAGAATGACCACAATTTCAACAGAAAGGCCATTTTAATGAACCTTTCTGGTGCGACAATACAGTGAAATGTCCAAAAGAAGCTGTTGCATTATGCTTGTTTTTTTTTACAGAGAAACTCACAGAGCACATGAGGAAAGTGTCTTACTTGCCGGTTGCAGATATACAATGAGGACGCGGCTCCACCCAAACCATCATAGTTCCTGAGAGGAGAGAGAAGCTCCGCCCTGCGATGGAAACACAGACTCACTCGATATGAATGAGTTTGGACACAAAGATCCACGAGGCCCCGAATGGAACCGGGGAGGTCTTTACACTGAGGCAGACCACGACCTTCTACACCTGCATGGATCAACACCGTTGATTCTCCACCTGCAGTATTTGAGTCCAGCCGAGGAGACGGGACGGCTCAAGGTGGCCGGAGGAGCGAGAGGATACGATGATGGCATTTGGGTAAAAACCACATTTTAACTTTATGTGAAAAGAAGATTTATCGTGAGATTAAAAAGCCTTTTTTTTTTTCGACGTTGAATTCATGAATAAAACGACTCAATGGGGGGCCGTGAGGGTTGGAGTCGTTTACACCGGTCACATCAAGAACTGTGACGTAAGCTGAAGCTGTACAAGTGGTAGAAATACAAGAAATCGTCTCAGGGTCCGTCCACACCAGAACACCAGTTTTAGAAGAGCTTAATCTTCCATTTTTTTTAGAAATTGTAAAACCCCGGCTCGTCATCATCTATGGAAAAAAGATGATGTAATCGCTCCCCCCCCCTCCCCCACCACAGTCCATGATGTCATCAAATAACCACAACAATGAGGGACGACAAGCTTCAGAAGCTACTGACGCTAGCAGCAGGAAGAGCATAGACCTATAGAACTAGAGTTATATACAGGTTTATGAACAACGCCCCCTAAAGGCCTGGCATGTGTACTACACGTCCCGAAGCCTCGTGTTGAGTCGTGGTCATAGTGACAAGTGGACGGAGGTTTTTTTGGAAGAAGGGAGGGAAGGAAATGTGGATGTGGCCTGCAGACTGCAAGATTTCTGTAGCATGTTGGTCTGAAATAAAAACTCCCTCTCTGACGTAATGCTACTTCTGGGTTGTTCGGTAACGTCCCTGATGCCGCCGTGCAGCTCGCCCTCCGTCAGACGTGTGCCGGGCACGTCTCCGCCCTCGCACATGTCAGCACTTTCTTTCTTTCTTTCTTTCTTCAGTCTGTCTGGCAGCCGTGGTTCTAATTACCTCGCGGTGTGCAGCTCTGGTCGGGAGCGACCTGCTGAAACCAGCGGCGCCGCCAACGTCAAAGTCACGGAGAGGACGGAGGCGGAGGGAATGAAATCTGCTCTGGCCGTGACCCGGAAAACCTGGGATCTGTGCTGCTCTGTGATCCTGTGATTTCAGGTTCCCGGCGTCTTTTTTTTTTTTTTTTAATAGCGAGAAGAAGAAGACAGTACCTGGAAATGTGCTCATAAAGGAACATCAAGTCGCTTTAATCCAGCGACATGGAAACATGGACTCCACTGTGAGAGATCTGGTCGCCATGTGGGAGAAAAACCAAAGCGGGAAGAGAAAATAAACACGAGAAACTCAATCGCAGAGCGAAAGAAGCTGGTTTATGTTGGAAACCGTCTGGAAACCATCAGCTTGATGTTCCAGTTCCCTAAAGAGGCCGAGCTGCAGGTGAACCTCAGGGACCAACGTCGAGTTATTTGATGATAGCCTACGTCCTACACTGTGCTTTGCTCAGAGGTCACACAACCAGCAGGTCGCAGGTTCAAATCCTGAAAGGCACTGTGGGTTTTTCTTTGAGTGTAAAACTTCACCGCACATTCAATCCACTGTTATTTATAGCTTCTATTACGACGAGGTGAACGTTCCCACGACCTGGAGAAGGAAAGAAAAAAAGCTCACCAGTAATCAAAGGCGTGACGGAGGGGCGACAGGAAGCAGCGCTGCAGCCCTACTTTTTCACCTTCATCTCGATTCTCCATGCATTTCCTCGCGACTCATTGCGGCTCGTGTTGTTCTGGTTTTCAGGTTTTAGTTTTTTCGGGTTAAACGTTTCAAGTGCATCGTTTTTTTTACGTTCTAGTTTCGGCAACGTTTTGAAAATGAAGTCCGTTTACACAAAAATGGAAGAAAACGCTGAACGCGATGTCGTGAGCATGTTGGGCCATGAGGTGGCGCCGTCGGTTGTTTTCGGATTCCCGTCACGTGATTCTCAACTGTAATGTTTTTTTGGAAAAGAAAAAACATAGTTAAAGCAAAAGAAAAAAGAATAGTTAGAATAATAAACCTGTGGTCATGGAGGAAACGCACAGTGGCAGTAAACTAAATCAAACAGCTAAAGTGGGAAAATCAATGAAAATAAGGAAAAATTTCAAAAACTGTCGATTTAATCTATTTCTTTTATGTCTTTGCAAAGCTTTAATCTATTTCTTTTATGTCTTTGTAAAGCAATGTGAATTGCCGTTGTTGCTCTCTAAACAGATTTCTCTTGCCTTGCCCTAATAATATAATAAAATATATTTAAATTGCACCAATGACATTTTATGAACGCAACCTATTTTTTTTCTTTGTACAGCACATTTTTTTCAAGAGATTATTTTTTTCTCTCTTTTCAGAGAATTTACTCACTTTGTGGTTCCAGACCAATTGTGTTTGGTGGAAAACAGTTAAACCGGCTGGTTTGGTAATAGAGGATGCAGACGGATGTGCTGAACGGATTCTAATGGGAGCGACGACGAGGAAACGGCTTCTGCACGGATAAATGGATTCAAAGCAAAGCGTAACCCCTGCTTGTCTGAGGCCCTGAGGTTAAAGACCCCGGTCATGAAGGGATTACGGCTTTTATCTGTCGGGGACCTGAGAAATGTATTATTTGGTACGAATGAATAAACACGTAAATGTACGGTGAAAGAATTGTGAGGCTTCAACAAGCAGAGTGCTCTTCTACAGGAAACACGCCACAGAACCCATAAAAGAAATACTTTTTTATGTGCGAAAATAATTGTGCAGGTGGAAATTGCTGCTTTGTCAAGCTGCAGAAAGTGGAGTCTTTTCAACCACCCACTAATGTTACCCTTTCTATTTTTTTTTTTGCACGTGTGTATTTTCTTTAACATTTTGCAAAACACAAAGCCGGATAAACCGAACAAGTGTGCGCGTGGCGATGGAGGGTCTCTCTGGTAGAGACGCATCACTCTTCTTTTTAAAGGTTACAATAGATTACAGGAGTGTTTAAAATGTCAACGGTTTTTAATGAAAGGAATAGAAGCTCCAGATGGAAGCCATCGAGCCCGGCGGCTCTTTGTCAGGCCGCCGTGTTCATCCTGCCTCGGCGCTGTTTCGCCGTATCTGCGGGTCGACACGAGTCCGGACGCTCGCTGCACTCCAGACGCGTCGCGCCGCTGACTTTGATGCCCGGGACATAAAAAAAAAAACGGGGATATCAGGAAGGGTAGGAAGCTGTAATTTGCTCAAAGTGGCATTTCGGATAAATCCGACTGCGGAGGATAGTGCAGGCGCGGCGCTTCTCCTCGGTTTGACTCCATCTTGTGCCGGCAGCTTCTTCCTGGACGCCCCTGCAGGAGGCGCCCGCTTTCGGAGGCTCGGCCGACCGGGCGAATAGCAGGAAGTCACACTTCAGGATGAAAACTCAACATGAGACGCTGGGCTGAATTTGCCCGGTTTTACATTTGTTGGATTGAAAGTGCAGTGAAAGAGCTGAAATACTGATAGGTTTGACCTGTTTGGTGAATTATCAGCAGTATTAAAGCACCGCACATCCAACTCAAACAGCAGGACGCAAACTCACTCAGCGGAAGGTCACTGAACAGGGAGTTTCATATTTTTAACACGTTTTTACGACGTCCAGTCTCAGTTTTAACTTAGTATTTATTGTGTTGAAGTTGTATGTGTGTATTTCATTCTGTACCTGGATGCTGTGACACTTTAATTTCTGTCTGGGGATCAACCAATCAATTAAGTAACCAACCAATGAATCAACCAACCAACCAACCAATGAATCAACCAATCAACTAAGCAACCAACCAATGAATCAACCAATCAACCAACCAATGAATCAATCAACCAACCAACAAAGTAACCAACCAACCAATGAATCAATCAACCAACCAACAAAGTAACCAACCAACCAATGAATCAATCAACCAACCAACAAAGTAACCAACCAACCAATGAATCAATCAACCAACCAACAAAGTAACCAACCAACCAATGAATCAATCAACCAACCAACAAAGTAACCAACCAACCAATGAATCAGCCAATCAACCGACCAATGAATCAATCAACCAACCAACAAAGTAACCAACCAACCAATGAGTCAGCCAATCAACCGACCAATGCATCAACCAACCAACGAGTAAATCAACCAGCCGTTGAATCAATCAAATCAACCAACCAACCAACGAGTCAACCAACCAACTAACCAACCGTTGAATCAATCAAATCAACCAACCAACGAATCAACCAACCAACTAACCAACCGTTGAATCAATCAAATCAACCAACCAACCAACTAACCAACCGTTGAATCAATCAACCAACCAACCAACCAATGAATCAATCAACCAACCAACAAAGTAACCAACCAACCAATGAATCAGCCAATCAACCGACCAATGAATCAATCAACCAACCAACAAAGTAACCAACCAACCAATGAGTCAGCCAATCAACCGACCAATGCATCAACCAACCAACGAGTAAATCAACCAGCCGTTGAATCAATCAAATCAACCAACCAACCAACGAGTCAACCAACCAACTAACCAACCGTTGAATCAATCAAATCAACCAACCAACGAATCAACCAACCAACTAACCAACCGTTGAATCAATCAAATCAACCAACCAACCAACTAACCAACCGTTGAATCAATCAACCAACCAACCAACCAATGAATCAACCAACCAATCAAGCGACCAACCAACTAACCAACCATTGAATCAATTAATCAACTAACCAATCAAACCAAATCAGATTATTTATGCAACTCCATTGCTCTTAGATTCCTCAGCATTAGTGTGGATCAATGTTACCAACCTTTCACTGTAATGCTCAGTTTCAACAATGGAAGTAGAATCATGTCGTCACTCGTCGGGGTAAAAAAAAATCTTCCCCAAAGCAGAGAGTCGAGGAAAACTTGTTTTTAAGCGCAGTAATAAAATACAAATACCTTGTTGTGCAACACCTCTGGTAATCTGTTACTACTGCATTACTGTTGTCATGGCGCCTCGAAAAACGCATCGTTTCCGAAAAGTTTTGTTGCCACATGGCAATGTTTTGAAAACTGTCTGTTTCCACGTAAACGGCAGAAATGCTGAAAATGATGTTGTATTGTTATTACGGGTGTCGTTATTGTCCATCTACTGAGCATGTGCAGAACAACTAGTTACTACTGAAACGGTTTCACTTTCCAGAGCATTTTCAAAAAGTTCCACCTTGGAAGACGTTTTCCAGCGCCGTCGTGTAAACAGACACCCAAAACGCAACGACGGTTTTCCAGTTTCCCCTCACAAAACGCCGTTGATCCTGGAGTCTTTCTCCCGATCGGACACAATCGGCCGTCGCTTCGTTCCAGCGGCTCGTCTCACCCTTCAGTGTTCACGTCGGGTTCAGGGGCGTTGGCGAAGGTTTCATCGACGTCTAGAATTCCCGCTTCGTAAGCGTGTGACCCTGAGCGGTTTGTCCCGGAGTGGTGACGAACCTCCATCACCCCCCACCCCCCCCCCCCCCCACTCCACCCCCCCGTCGTCTTCTCTCACTTTGTTTTATGCTGCCTTCCTGAACGGACGGCTTTCCGTCTCTTTGTAATGAGCACCGCTGAGACGAGGTGAAGTCACTGAAGGGGCCGTCTGGGCAACACATGCAGCCTTCTGCAAGATGTACGACCCCCCCTACAACCCCCCCCAGACCCACAGCTCTTGTGGTTAAGGACCTTCTTCCTGCCAGAGGAGGCCGACTGTTGTTGTTGGAATTGCCGCGGCCACTCAAAGGGGCTCTCTCTCAATCAGCCGGGACTGAAACTCCTCAAACGGGGGATCCGCCATGAACACGAAACAGGGAGGAAGCGCCTCGCCTAGCTTGCGCCGTTCGGAGAGACGCTTTACATTCACCCCGACAAACGGGGCAGACGAGTCTCTGAGTGTTTCGTTGTGATACGAGGCGCCCCCCCCCCGCCCCCCCCCACCCGATTTACCGCCGGAGATTTCTGCCGGTGACCACATTGGGTGGTGGTGGTGGTGGGGGGGGGCTGTTTCGTCCGTGATTGATGATGGAGGTGGCCAGTGCGCCAGGCACACTGCGTAACAAGTCCATATTGGAATGATGGAAAGAGGAGGGAGAGAGAGAGAGAGAGAGAGGGAGGGAGGAGGAATACACAGCTCTCCAACAGGGAAGCAAAACACTACAATCTGTTCTGGCAGAGCAGACTGAATCCATTACAGTGAGGGGGGGGGGGGGGGGGGGGGGGGGGGGGGGTGGGGGGGTGATGGGGGTGGGTGGGGGGGGTTCAGTTTTCTCTCCCCCTCGTCTGTCGTGAAGTGCCTGAATGCTGCGACCGCAATGAAGGAAGAAAGAAGGGGGGAAAAAAGAGGAGCGCAAGAGTAACTGCCAAAACATGTCGCCTGGTTTGTAACATCTTGAATTACTTCTGCTTGTTTGAATAACATTTGTGGGGGAAGAAAAAAAAACAAAAAAACCAACAACAACAACTGCAAACATCAACAGTGACGGAGGAAGAAGACGAGAGAAGGGGAGGACAGGCGTTTAGCGATTTACGAGGCCTTTTAAGGGTTTTTTTGGTGGAAAAAGAGCGACACAAAGCAGCGAAGACGGACATGAGAGGTTGTAGATTATATAGATTTTAGGAGGTGGAGGAAAACGAAAAGCTTGTTTTACACGACATGTCAAGTGAAAACGCAGAGTTCCGACATTGTGCGTCGGTAGAATATCGTGTTTTGCACTGCAACGATTTCGACACGGAGGTAATGGTGAAAACGATGCAGTTTCCATGGGGGGCCACTAGTGGGTGCTGATGTTTGTTTCTGTAATGGAGCCACACACACACACACACACACACACACACACACACACACACACACACACACACACACACACACACACACACACACACACACACACACACACACACACACACACACACACACACACACACACACACACACACACACACACACACACTATAAACAATGATAGAACACAGACATTCATATGGACAAACGACCAAGTTGAATTGTTATCATGGTGACTGTCAAAATAAAAGTACCAAGTCCTGGAGAATCTGGACACGACGGAAAGAACACTGTTCTTATTTTCTAATTATCTAACGTGCAGAAGAACTATTCTACTATAGCTCCTACGGGAGCAGCATTTCAAAGAAGTTGTATATTTCTCCCATTTCCACGCAGACGTACGCAGTTGAAGCGTTTTCACAAATTGGACGCCATTTAAAAAATATTGCGTTTTCAGTAAAAAAAAGATGCCCTGAACCCAACAAAATTTTACATTTTCACATGAAAACGTTGTAAACGGGGCCATTTTTTGTTGGTATCAGATCATTACTTTTATCACAAACATGATGCTGAAAAGCTCTTGTGTTTATTTTCACATTCTATTGGCTGCCGAGCTTGAAACTGAAAAAAAAAAAAAAGTGTCAGCAGCATAAACCTCCAGGAGCTTATTTAAGGAAATAGTCCAGTGTGGCGTCAGGTGGTGCTCACGGAAATAAAAAAATAAATAATGCAGAACTATCAGACACCATCAAGCTGTCATCCTTCCATCCATCCATCCTTCCAAACGTCAATTAAACTTTCATAAACCTTCACCACAGTGCCTTTGCAAGCGTACTGACACCTACAGACGTGTTTTTCACACCGACTCACACCCGCCTGTTTGGCGCCACGAGGTTCAGACGGCCTCGTTCACACTCTCTCAAATGAACCGCGCCCAAACCGCAACCGCAGCGTTTTAATTGGCCCAAACGTCAGAAGTGTGAACGGACCCTGAGGGTCAAACAGGCCGGATCTGACGACCACGACGGCTCCACCAGTAACGAGGAAGCGGCGAGCCACACCCACACCCTGCCCCGTCTCCAGCCTGACCCCTTGTTTCCATGACGATGGAGTTGGTGCATTGTAAAAAAGCTCCACCGTGGGAGCCGTTTTTCCAAAACGTTGCATCTTCGGTGCCAAAGGTTTGTCTTTTCAGATGAAAATCAAAACTCTTGCCGTTTGCAAAGGCTCATTGTATCAAACCTAAATCAGTATTTATAACCTAAAAATTATATTTTGAAGTTTAGATGAAAAGTCCAAAGGAGTAAGATGACAAATATCCGATGTTTTGCTTGTTGAAATTGTTTGTGCAACACTATAAGTAAAATCCTTTTTTTTTATATATACATATATATATATATATATTTATATGATATTTCAGGAATACAAGAGACACGAAGGTATAAAAATTGTTATTGCACCATAAAAGGAACAATATTCCTCCGCCGGGTGTGCTCGGCTTTAAAAACAACACACGGGTTATAAAATGTCGTAATAATTACTGACGTCTTTACGTGAAGGAAAGTTGACGGCTGCTGAAAAATTATACGTCACTGAAATGACGCCGCTACATCGTTTTGATGGTTCTGTTCATTTGACTTTTTTTTCCCATTAAGAAAATACTATATACATACACATATATATATATATATACACATATACACATATATATATATACACATATACACATATATATATATATATACACATATACACATATATATATATATATATACACATATACATATATATATATACACATATACATATATATACACATATACATATATATATATATACACATATACATATATATATATATACACATATACATATACACATATACATATACATATACACATATACATATATACATATACATACACATATATACATACATGTGTATATATATATACATACATATACACATATACATATACATACATATATACACACATATACATATATACATACATATATACACACATATATACACATACATATATACATATACACACATACATATATACATATACACACATACATACATATACATATATACATACATATACATACATATATAAACACACACATATATATATATATATATATACAGAGGGAGACCATTGACTCATTCTGAATGGCTTTGCTACTAAATTTAAAAAAAAAATCCTCTATTTGCCCCATTTCTGTTTATATTTCTGTTTATTTGTGATCCTGTGAGACATATTTTAACCATCATCATCATCATCATCAGTTCTTTCATCAAATGAGGGAGTTCCTGGGGATTTCCAGTGTCGGAGTCCTTCAGTCCTTCACTGTGTCCGGCCAGTTCGCTATGTAGTCTGGGTTTTTTTTTTAACAGACGTTCCTGCCAAAGTGTGACAAACCGCAGTACGTCACAAGCGACTAAAGCCCACGGACTGTGGCGACTTGCCGCCGCAGCCGAACGTGTGTGACTCAAAGTGACCTGCACACGCCAGAGCGTACAACACCAACAACAACAACACACAACAACAACACCGGGCAGAAAAATGGCGCCTTAATTTCCTCCGACCCATTACAATGCATTACGCCGGCGTGCCTCAGCGCTCTCCCGATAGTTATTTATTCCTGCCCTGTAATTAGACCTGCCTGCATTAAAAAAAAAGAAAAGTCGATTTGTGTTTTGCCCCGATGTTTCTTTCTCATTATGTGTGGAATACATCCCCTTGGGGATTAATCTGCAACGCAGCCTCCCGGAGCAGAGGGGTAGTAACCATGGCTGTTTGCAGCACGGACGGATACGTCTTCCTTTTGTTCACTTCGGGAAAACCGCATTTGTTATTTTCCACGTGGGCATCCGTCACGCCTGCACTCCCCCAGTACATTACCTGGATCTGGACGGCAGGCCGTGTTTCACTTTACATAATGGACGGACGGACTTCACTTTCCAAAGAATCCTGACCGATTCTCACAGTGCTACACCTTTTATCGGTGTGTGTGTGTGTGTGTGTGTGGTGCAGGCGGCGTGGAGGCAATCAGCGTTATCCCAGTGTGAAAGTACTTCTATCAAAGAGATTGATGCTTAAACTTTAATTTGGGGTTTACGGGGTTAAAAGCAGTTAAGGTTAGAAGGCTCACATCCAGCGCAGACAAGTAATCGATAAGCATAAACATCCGAGTCGGTTCAGTGCATTAAGCTTCTTCCCGCAGCAGAAAAAAAAAAAAAGCTGCAGGGGAAGACGGTACATAGGTGGAGCTCACGTCTCTGTACTTTCACCCGGCAGGCCTTCTGTGTCGGCGAATAGAAAACCTTTTGATAACAAATCCCGATCGTAAGAATTCATCGGAGAATAAAATGGCTATTAAAACCAGGGATACACCGATACCAGTGTCTGGTTGAATACAGTGTGACTTTATGACATGAAATAAGTACTTATATTGGTACTCTGAGTCGGTACGTCGGTAAAGGTTAGTACTTCATCCTTTAAAGAAGCGGGATCGATGCAACCCTGATTAAAATACACCTTCCTCTGAATGTAAACTTCTATATGTATTAGAACAGTGTTTTCCAACCACTGTGCCGCGGCACACTGGTGTTTCCGCGAGATCTAGTCAGGTGTGCCGCGGGAAATTATCCAATTTCACATTTTTTTCCAAAAAACATTTGCTCTCACAGTGTGTTGCAGAGTAATCGTGTATAAATACTCTTCGCCAATAGATGGCAGCACAGAACTTTGCCGGTGAAATGTAAAGTGACAGACGTCAGTGTGGTTAATCTCCACCTCCTGCTACCATCTTGTATCAAAGTACTGTGTCAGTGACAGTGATGGAGAAGTTTTTGAAAAGGAAGAATGTGAACCAGGATCTCAGCTCTTCATCCATCAGGTCCAGGTTTCACACTGAGGGAGGCACTATTAAAAAAAAGAAATTGGAAAATACTTTTTTCTGTATTTACTTGATTCCTGTTGATAAAACTTTGATGAGAATGACTTTATATTGTTAATAGAGGCTACAGAGTTTCACATTTTAACATGTTTGGGTGGCGGTGTGCCTCCAGATTTGCCTCGAGAAGAAAAAAGTGTGTCTTGGCTCAAAAACACCGTATTAGAAAACAGAAATGAAGCGTGTCTTTATACTGGTAACCATTGTGGTGATGGAGGGAAACTTCCTCCAGCACGTCTTCCGATACCGACGAACCCCGTCAACCAGAACTACGTCCAGTTTCACTAACTTATCCTTTTTATTTCCAGATAATCCAGAATGCTCGCCTCAATTAAGAATTCTCCGAGGACCTGGAACGTCGACGCATTCTAAAGTCATCAGTTTGACCCCAGCTAGAATAATGACACATTCGACAAGTCTCACATTTTCTAGAACAACATTCTAGAATTCTCACAGGGTTTCTCACACGGTACGGAACGTTGAGACGTTGAAACGCTTTTCTCACTAATTTTCACACTTTGAGACGTTCTGATGCTACGACACGTTCTAGACTTGTGACAAATTATCTGAAACTTGCTCGCTTTTAGAACATGTTCTAGAACTTTGATACTTTAGACATTTATAATACATGTTCTAGAACTTGGACACGTTCAAATATCATCACGCATTCTTGAAATCTGACACTTTTTAAGAACGAGGGCACGTTCTAGAATTTTCACATTTTCAAGAGCTTTAAGGATTCCAGAATGTGGCATAGGTCTAGAAAGTCACATAATTCTAGTATACAGTGGTATACAGTATGTCTATGTGTCACAGAGTCCAGAAGTCTGATACATTCTAGAATCCTCAAACATCCTGGAACGTTGACACATTATAGAATAATAAAACATTCCAGAATTCTCACACATTTCTAAACATGAAAACATCGAAATGTGACACATCCTACCATTCTCACATATTCTAGATTTCTCGCACATTCTGGAATCCTCACATATTCTAGGACTTTGACACATTCTCAGACACTTTCAACTATTTTTCTCAAAAATTCTGAAAATTGGACACGACCGAGAATCCTGACATATTCCAGAATTCTGACACGTTCTAGACCACTCACACATTCCTCATCTTATAATGCATGTTCTAGAACTTTAACCTATTGTAAAACTATGACACTTTAATTTTTTTTCCATTATGACATGTTTCAGTCATTTGTGAATCATAATCAGATCAGTTGTTTACTGCTGAAGTATTTTGCATTTCGTATTATGAATTTTTTGTTCTTTTTTTCACATTATGTTTCACATCTGTTTCCACGTGACCAAAAACCTTCTTATTAGTCATCGTTTTGCAAATAAACAATAACTTGGGGGAGAAGTCAAATATTTACGTCAAACTTCCCTCCGGTCCAGTAAAACCTGCAGGATCACTGCACCAATGGCCTCCAAAAACATTTTTTGTCATTTCACAATCCCTGTAACCCCCCCCCGACAAAGGCTCAATTACTTGACGGGAGAAACGTGGACGGTTGAAGTCCCGTTGAATCGTCTAAGATTAAAATCCTGTTTCCTCTGCGTCTGCAGCACCGACGCTAACGTGACGCGCGGGTCACCAGATGTCTGGCGCCGGCAGGCCTCGCGCGGAATCGCACGTCTCCGGGCGCCGCTCCTCGTTAACGCCGCCTCGTCTTCAAAAATCTGCTCCCGCAACACCTCCCAGCGTTGGGGCCGTCGCCGCGGCGACGCCCAATCAACGTCGTCACACCGGAGCCTCTCCCGCCATCGGCCAGAATTATGCAGACGGACGCGGCAACGATAGCCTTAAATAACTCGGGAGACGAGCGGAGAGGGGAGGCGGGAGGCGGGAGGCGCCGCAGTGCAAAGGCGAGCAGCATCATTATCACACGGACTGCAGATGAATAGATTCGGTGCGATGCGACGAAACGCACCCCGACGCACGTGTGACATGTGCAATTACAGCACATTTACTGCGCCAGCTGCTGCACAAACTCCCCGGCGCATGTGCAGCTCGCTGTGACGAGCGCTCCCAGGAGGCCGAGGCAGGCGGCGAGCGCTGAAGGTGAAATATATAGCAAATATACGTTCACGCTGGAAGTGGCGTTGAGGGAATATTAAGTCACTGATACAATGGGGCGTTGCAGGGACGCGATGTGAGAAGACAGAGGGGAGCAGAGACCGCGGGAGGCGAGGAAGCACGGAGGATCAGATTGGACGATGCAGATCTGTGGATTATTAAACGCGCGTCGTTTTAATGGAGCAATTCGGCGAGCTGGCACGGCGCTCCGCAATCCAGTGGGGAAACAACGGCGTCCGACGTGGCGACGGTGCAACGGACAATTTTTTTTCCAGCATTATAGATTTGAAGGATTATTAAGTGTATCTGACGCAAAAACATCAGATATATCTGTATATTTGACACAATAACGAGGTAAAAACGCCGCTACGCAGATGACGGCGGTGAAGTGATGCGTTCAGGTGCTCGTTAACGACGTTGCATGCTTTTTCAGCATTATCGCATATTTTTGATGGCTTATTAAAGGTTTTCGTCACGTTTCGTCAAGCTCCGTCGCGGGCGCCACCATCTTGGATGTTTTGCAAGCTCTCCTATTGGACCAGCAGCTTACATGTGACTCAGACGCAGCACGCATAACAACAATATCAATACACTTAGTAAAAATAGTGCCGTTTTAAAAAAACTGAGGGATTAACACATGGAGGACTTTGGACATGGAGCTCAGGACTAATATATATATTTATAACAGTGCAGAGGCATTGTCGTGTCTCGATGTCACGACGGGATAACGCCGCTTTGTAGCTGAAAGTTTTGAGTGATGCGTTCAGGTGCAGCGTCTTCCGATTGCGACTTTAAACGATAAACATGATTAAAATATGACAGATAGTCATTAGAGAGCTGGAACGTGTGGAGAGGCACACGGCAGTGTGAAGACCATTCTTCACGAGGATAAAAAAGCCACAAGTATATATGGACATATACTAGAAATATATGAAACATATATAGCATATCAATTAGAAATATTATGTAAAAGTACATTGTGAACGATTTATTTTCTCCCAAAAATTCTGAAGTCTCATCCGTGGACGAGTTGTCCGGGGTTTTATAATTATATATTTTTTTTTTATTTTACTTCAGAAGGCGGCAATAGACTCAGAAGTCAAGCTGATTACTATTATTATTATTATTATTATTATTATTATTATTATTATTATTAGCTAACCCTAACAAATCCTGTTTTCCATATAAAAGATGCACGATATCGTCATGTTTTTGTGTCCAATGTATTTAATGATCCTTCCAAATGTGTCAAATATACTTTGAAATCCTTCAAGTCAAAAACGCTGGTCTCTCGTCGTTCGCGGGACACTAACACACACACACACACACTCCTACAGGCCATTCTGGATTTAGATCAAACTCCTCTGTGCATTTTTTGGACTTTGTGGGACTTTTATAAAACGTCTGCATGCACATGTGCTCAAAGGCTCCACATCACAAAAACGGTTCCAAACCAGCTGTGAAACAAACCACGACTTATTGTGAAAGTTTTCCCCGGCGTGGCTCCGGGCTCTGCGTATGCAGGGTCGGGTATTTAGGGAGTCTTAAACAGCCTGAGGCGAGAACGTGTGTGTGTGTGTGTGTGTGTGTGTGTGTGTGTGTGTGTGTGTGTGTGTGTGTGTGTGTGTGTGTGTGTGTGTGTGTGTGTGTGTGTGTGTGTGTGTGTGTGTGTGTGAACCTTGTGACAGGCCGGTAATCTGCCCAGCCGGTGAAGAAGTGAAGCTCCTGAGCGAGGGCAGATAACAGCAAGAACGGATTAATGCATCAATAGTCATAATAATTCAGAAAGCCGAGTTCAAAGGTTCAGTCTTGTTATATGAAGGGAAATCCTCCGTTTGCTGGACTTCCAGTCACACCAAACATAAACTTGTTAATGGATCGTAAACGTCTACATATTTAAATTTTCTTCCTTTCACTTCACGAGTGCGAAGCGTTTATTTATGGAGATGTAAAATGGAGTGATAATTACTCCCTTCCCAGTGTCTGTCAATGTGCTTTATGGAGCTTCTGATCGTCTAAAAGCAGAATAAGTGGGACTGTTCTTCCAGCGTCGAGCGACTCTTTGTTCTTTTTACCACAATGGAAGCTGGAAGCTGCTACCTGGTGGCGCGGCGGCAGACGGTTGTGAGAACCGGGAGCTTCCCGACACAAACCCTCTCCTGACATCACCACAGCGCCGGGGAGTTCGTTCGCTAGCCTCTCTTTTCACCGCCGACGTCCTGTGTGACACTTGCGGCGCTGCTGCCAATTAAGCAAGTTGCACGGCAGAGAGTTGGGCTACTAAAATAAAAAATAAAAAAATAAAAAAACCTGCCTGCTCAAGACGGATTTCTCCGGCATGTGGATCTTTTAGGAACGTTCCATCTGTTCGGCATTAGCGAGATCAGAACAAAGCCTCCTCCCGTTTGATTTGCACAAAGTCGCTCCGCCAGGCTCTGAGAGCGCCGATATCAAGAAGCATATGTATTTTTGAGATCGGTTTTTCCTAATTCACGCTGTGGAAACGCTCAATAATTAAAGCGACTTTCAGCGAGGGGCGTAAACTGGAGTCGCCACGAGGGAGGAAACTCTTCAAGTTCAGTTCAGACGTTTAAAGCGGAGCACAAAGAGAATAGTTCAGCGCGGCGGCGTGATCTCTTAAAAGATGTGGAGGAAGTGTTTGATACTGTTGGATCTGTCGGGGGGAGGAATGAGCTGGAAGCCGCTGCTGTGCAGGAGCATTAAAGTTGGAGGGAAAGTGGTGACTTTGTTCTTTACATGGAAAGTTAGAGTTCTGCTGATAGTTCTTAAATATGCAACAGTTGGGTCCCGCGGAAGAATCCGATTGGACGAGTGTTTTATAGTGAGTGAAGCAGCAGTGAGACTCTTCACAGGCGGATCACTCCGCCTCACTGACGTCCTGCATGACACTTATAGTGACCAAGGCCTCATCACCACCATGGCGTTTCAGGGTGTGTGTGTACGTATGTATGTATGCGTGCGTGCGTGTGTGTATGTATGTGTGCGTGTGTGTATGTATGTGTGCGTGTGTGTATGTATGTGTGCGTGTGTGTGTGTATGTGTGCGTGTATGTATGTGTGTGTATGTATGTGTATGTATGTGTGTATGCATGTGTGAGTGTATGTATGTATGTATGCGTGTGTGCGTGTGTGTATGAATGCATGTGTGAGTGTATGTATGTATGCGTGTGTGTATGTATGTTATGTGTATGCGTGTGTGTATGCGTGTGTGTATGTATGCATGTGTGCGTATGTATGCGTGCGTGTATGTATGTATGTATGTGTGTATGCGTGTATGTATGTATGTATGTGTGAGTGTATGTATGTGTGTGTGTGTATGTATGTATGTATGTATGTGTATGCGTGTGTGTATGTATGCATGTGTGCATGTATGTATGTATGTATGTATGTGTGTATGTATATGTATGCGTGCGTGTATGTATGTATGCGTGTGTGTATGTATGTATGTATGTGTATGTATGTGTGTGTATGTGTGTGTACGCGTGTGTGTCTGCATGTGTGTGTGTCGTACGTACGTACGTACATACATATGTATGTATGTGTATATACGGATGTATGTATGTATGTATGTATGTATATATGTAGGAATGGATTTTCTAACTTTTTGCAGAAGCTACTCGGCTGCATGTCATGAAATGTTCAGGATGATTTGTCATCAAATGATTAATCGATTAGATTTTGTGACGTTAACCACAAACCAAATCCCACAAAATACTGTGAAAAACTGTCCCATACAAAGAGGATGAGAGCGGCGCCTCAGGGAGGAGATCAGCATCTGTTGCCATGGAGACGCTCCCTGCTCAGCGTTCCACACAGTGACGTAGCAACCTGACAGGCTCGTTAGCATTGATATGAGCTAACGGCTATCATGCCAGAGATGCAAATACATTTTTGCAAAAAAAAAAAAAAGTGCAGCGTTGGTGAATATGCGCTCTACCGAGTGTAGCTCTAGTTTTTATAATGAAACACACACATGCCTGCCGAGGACAAGCCGCCGTGTGAATGATACCAAACACAGGGATTAACGAACGCTAATCCCAGCATTAATGCTCACTTCTGTACACATAGGCGGTGAGATAAATTCACTCTCGCCGGCTCCTTGTCCGTTTATTACTTCAAATTGTACATTATGTCACGTCGTTCTGCTTCCAGGAGCTTCAGAGTCTCTGGTTCAATTCCTCTCCAACGTGCTGGAGTGACCTTGGGAAAGACATTGAGCTCCCAAACCGTTTCAATTAAGAATAAACGAGAGTGCTTTGAAAGTGACGGATATTTTCAGAGTAAAGTCCATTTTCTCGCAGGACGACCTCGCTTCAATCCGGCTTCATTAGTTCTCGTTAGCGGGGCCACAGGCGCCGCTTCACAAGGTCACATATTTAGGTTTGAACATGAAGACAATTTAACAAGAAAAAAAAGGTTCAACGATGAAACAAATGAGTCCCTTTTTGCTCCGATCGCGCCGAAACCGACGAGGCGAATTTGTAGAGAGAACGTTTTAGCTTACAAGGGCGACGGGGATGAACTTAAATAGAGTTTCGTGCGGCGGAGGCAAACAAGTGAGAACTGGAGCGGCGACGCTGATTTCCATTTTCAACAATATTTCCTTTCAGACTGGCGTGTTTGGGTTTCACACGCTCCCGAGTTCAGACTCAGGCGAGACAATCGGCCGCACGAGGCCCACATGCTGCGTAAATAGCGTTTCCTGGTTTCCAGCAGGCTCTGGACATGGTTGCCATGGAAACCGAATGAAAGTTTGGCAATTTCACTTGGAAATGACCCGTAATCAGGTCCTCGGGGGTTATTTCTGTTTTTTGTAAAAAAAAAAAAAAAAAAAAAAAAGTCTGGCATGTTGTATGGTATGTGATGTGATGCGTTGTGAACGGAGTGACGGCGTGCATGGAGACTTCAAAATAAAACGACATTTTTCCGGATAGTTGGAGGAACCGCAGGCCCACGTAGAGGACAATGTCTTTAAGTTTGTCCATTTAGTTAATTGATTTTTAACATTTAATTGGTTAGAAATGTACTAATTAACATAGTTTTGGTTGTTTATATATATATATATACATATATATATATACATGCATACACATATGCACATACATACATATATATACACACACATACATATATACACATATATACACACATACATACATACATATATACATATACACACATACATACATATACACACACATATATACACACACACACACGCACGCACGCACGCGTGTGAAAAATATTTTTGTCCATACAAGTTTCAGCTTCATGTACTTGTTATTATTTCTATTTGTACCTTTTTATCATGTATTTTTTATTTATTTTCTCTTGTGTCGTTTGAGATGTTTTGTGATATCTTATCATTATTATTATTATTATTATTATTGCTGCGCTGCTGTTATTGTTCTTGCAATTTTTTTATTGTTAATAAAAAGGACGGGGATGATATGAATAATATCTTGTTTGTGCACTATTGCAATTTCCAAACAATAAAAAGATGGAGGAGGAGAAAGAAAAAAAAGTGTATTGTTCT
>NC_137650.1:34214999-34219999 GCF_963422515.1 Blennius ocellaris | reverse complement strand
GCTCCGACGCTAAAGCTCTCGTGGGTTTTTTAATTGGATGAAATGTTTGTATAGATAAAAGTTGCTCGACTCGACTCTCTAATGGTTTCTTGAAACCACGTCAGAGTCCAGTGGGGGCCGGAGGGAGAACGGTGGGTTCTCCCGTCAACTCCGGCCCGCTTGATCCACCGCAGAGTTTGGAACCTCGTCGACACGACGGCAGCCGAGGAGTCCGTGTTCAATGAACCCAGCAGGAGATGAACGTTGCTTCGACGGCTTGGATCTCGTCGTCACGACAATGTTTGGAAGGCTAACGCGGCGCTATTAGCATTTCCATTTCAGAACTGGTTCATGTTTACACAGCGAGGTTCTGGAAACAACATGGGATTGTTGCTACGGCGGTAAAAGTGGTTGTAAAAAAAAAAAAAAGAACCAATTAGCAGGAGAATCTGGACTGGGAGTCGTGATCCTCCGTCCAACAAAGACACACTGCGAACCAGACATGCACATGATTGGTCGAGTGAAACAAGACTGACAAAATAAGAGCTCGACGTTCCACTTCTCACTGATGAATAATTAAAATTAATATAATCAAAATATCCAAAATAGAGAAAAACGAACCACAATAAAAATACAAGAACTCCGTCCGCTGCTGCAGCGTTTCAGGAAACGTTGCATTTTGTCCCGTTTCCACGGAGATGGAGTTGTTTTTGAAAAGTTCTTGTCCTTGTTTATCTTCCTCTATGTTGGTCTTTCTTTGTAGTCAACAAGGTGTGGAACTTACTGAAACGCCAGAGTTTCCTCCTTTAAACTGAGAACGAAACACTATCTGTTCCATTAGCGCATGATAAGATACATTATAATAAGCATATACTTCACAATTTCCAGTCGGGGTTTCATCAATCAGGTGAAATTGCTCACAGAAAAATCCCTTTTCTCATTGTTTAGCACAAGTATTAAATCGTGGGATATATAGCTGACGTCAATGCAGAACTATTAGTTTAAAAGCAACAGGAAGAAATATAAAGGGCTGAAGCTAAACACTGTGGAGAAGAGCTCTTTAATTAACCACAGCAGAAAGTAATCTGCTCGGCTACCTTTTGTTAATTCAACAAAGAAATGAAAGAGACGTCCAGTAGAAAGAGAAAATCTATGCAACACAGGAACAGGAGGGGAAAAAAAAAAAAAAAACAAGAGGTGGGGGGGCTGCAGCAAAAAGCCATAAAAACCACATTGATGTATAATTTCCTGGATCATAACAACATAATTGTCCTAGAAAAAAAAAGAAAATCACACTTTATGGTTAAAGCAACACATGTTGAAGCTATCCACTTATTTTGTTTTCTCATTTCCTGGCTGTTTTTATGAATTTGACCCTTTTCAGGTCAAAATACGTGCTAAAAAACCCCCAAAACAAATAACTAAATTCCACAAAATATTTAATTATGAAGCGGCTGCCTGTTGTTTATGAGCGGTTAAAGATGCGGATCACGAACGTCCTTGATTTGAACGTAGCCGAGGATCACAGGCTGCAAAGAAAACAAATAGAGCCAAAGAAATCAGGTTTGAGGAGGAAGAGTGAAAACGGCGCAAAGCTTTGTGACCAGAGCAGAAAATCGGGGGGATTCGACTCGGGGGGGAGCTTTTTATATCTAGAAACAGACAGAAATCCAATGAAAGAGCAGTTTGTTGACGAGAGGTGAAACGACAATAGAATTAATTTATTGTATTAGTTAAAACAAACGATTTGAATGCAGACGAACTAAAAACTGTGCTTCAGTACGCTTACGAGTGAAAATGGAAAAATTACATTGGTTTTTGTTTCCGTTTAAATGGCAACAGTGCAACTTTTAGAAAACATCTCCCGAGGTGGAACTTTTTAAAACGAATTCCATGAAGCTTCTAGAAAGTCATTTTCCCCCCCAAAAAATTTTGATTTTATTTGCAAAACACACATTTATTTTTTTTTTTTTTTAAAGATCTAATGTCCAGGATAAAAAACTGCTGAATCAAGTAAAACAGCCAAAACAGCCAGAATAGCTGGAATTGTAGAAAAAAAAACTTTAAAACATCATGTTTTCTTTGGATTTTTCACAATTTGCCTGCTGGTTTAGTTGCTGGATCGAAGCTTCTTGCAGGTTTGACGTTTGACACTAATGCGTTACAGAAATACTCCTATGCAATATATTGTAAATACATTACATGACGTGCAGTTGTAGTTAGTATTTCATTAAAAAACAATGTTTTTGATGAACTACCGTGATTTCAAAAGGTCTAAAGTACAAAAACACTTTTCGGTGTTTTCACTGCAGCAGGTTGGTGTTCGTCAACAGGATCAGTGAAAAAACAGATTTCGATGAGGAGGAAGTGATGTAATAATCTCATTAGGGTCAGATCATTTTCTGGATTCAGGTTCCAGAAGAATTAAAAAAAAGTGTCTTATTGTGCATTGAAAATCTGCACTGATTTTTTAAAGACATGATGAGATCCAGATCTATAAGTGTAGATCTGTAATACACAATGGGGGGGGGGGGGGGGGGGGAGTGTGCAGACGGATGAATCTACGGCCGACATTGACCACAACATTCCGTGAAGGAAATCAGAGCTTGCTTCATTAAACGAGGCAGACGAGTAGAAACATGTGGCTCAGCGGCTGTTTGGTGACGTAACAGAACCAGAACCAGGTTTCCTTTGACCCCCCCCCCCCCCGATTGCTCCGCAGGTGAAACCCACCACCACTCCCCCTGTGGTCCAGACGGCGGCCCGGAGCCTCGTCCGCCACCGCCGCTCTCGTGAAACGAGCCAGAACTCGTTTCTCTGACCTCGTGCGGCGACGTCAAAACAACGAGTGGTGAAGTGACGCAGAATTCCCTTCGCTTCTCCCCCAGAGGAAGAACCTCGCGGGGCGTCGTGTGAAATTGGACCGTCCCCCCCCCTCGCCGTCCCCCCTCGCCGTCCCCCTCGCCGTCAGCACATCTGGACGAAACTCAAGACGAGGCACCGAGCCACATTTAAACGATCCCTCCTGCTGGGGCTGAATGATGAGGTGCTGCGCCGCGGCCCTGACCCCGCCCACCCCCACGCTCTTTACAAGAGCTACTCAGAGTGGCACGAACACACACACACACACACACACACACACTCCCGTGACTCATTCCTGGTGAACTGGAGCCGCGGGGCCCAATAACACCACCCAGAGGTTGTAAAACATGACATTTGACAGTAGCGGGGGTAACCGGGGGGACGCGGCTGCTGAACGTCGCTGGAAGTGACGGCGGAGCTCTAATGAGCGCCGCCGCCGCTCACCTTCCCCGTCCAGAGAGGTAAAGCAAACAGACGGCCGTCGTCCCTGGCGGTTACTTTATGTGTGGCGCGGCTCCAGACGTTTCCATTACTGGAGCTAAAAGTGGCTAAAGCAACACACCGAGGGGGGGGCGGGGGGGGGGGGGGGGCATCCAGAGCCCATATGTCAGCACCACTTCCTTTCCCAGGCCTGAACCCGACGGGCGGATGGACTTAAACTATTATAAATACTCAGATTACTGTAATAAGTCACATTTTAAGTTGTTTTTTTTAACCTACTAATGAAAGTCAAATGTTAGAACGACCAGAAATGTCAGAATGTCGGTCCTTTACAGTGCAATAAAACCAAAAATGCAGTGACTCGCCACCAGTTGTAATAAGATGTTATTGTAATAACGTTTCGCTAATTATATAATAATACATAATAAAACGTGCTTTATTTGGAAATACACAGGGTTTTTTTTTTTGCAGGTTTCCTGATTATAAAGTAAATTATACATAGTGGCTGTCATCCAGAGCCCATATGTCAGCACCACTTCCTCTCCCAGGCCTGAACCCGACCGACAGATGGACTCAAACTGTTATAAATACTCAGATTACTGTAATAAGTCACATTTTAAGTTTTGTTTTTACCCACTAATGAGAATCAAATGTTAGAACGACCAGAAATGTCAAAATGTTGCCCCTTTACAGTGCAATAAAACCAAAAATGCAATGACTCACCACCAGTGTAATAAGATGTTATTGTAATAACATAATAATACATAATAAAATGTGCTTTATTTGGAAATGCACGTTTTTTTTTGCAGGTTTCCTGATTAGAAAGTAAATTATACATAGTGGCTGGGACGGTGGTTATATTTCATTAAAAAAACAGACTCTGCATCATTCTCTTTATCTCCTACTATATCTAATAATAGAATAATAAGAGATAATAATAAGACCGTTGAACCAAACTGGCTCCATTTAGCCCAGAAACACCAGTTTGGGGAAAAACGAGCTTTGATATTCAGGCTGATCTTTAGTGATTCCAACGATTTCATACGTTAATAAATCACTAAACATGGACAATATCGAATTTTAGACCTGGATGAAGTTGCTTAGCAAAACAAGTCATTTTACCATTTTATGCTCCACTTCTGCGCTATAAAATATATAATCAACTATAAAAGCAGCTGGTGCGTTGAATACTTGTTGTTTTAACTTGTTTTTAACTCCTGTACCTTGACTTGTCATTGTTTACTAAAGCTCAAAGCATTTGAATCAGTATGAGTTGATTATCCTAAAAAAACCTTGTTTCAAAAAGTGACTAATACTGGTCATTTACACAATGTGAATATACTTCCGTACTGATTTTGAGGAAATAATGAATTATTAATGATTTAAACATACTTTATCAACTTCTATTAAATCAATAAATTACTAAATACATTTGGGGATTTTTTTTTGTCTTTACTTCATTCAAAAATGAAAAAAAAAAAAAAAAAACTATTTCCGTATCAAACTTTTAGTTCACATTTCGGATGAAAAGTTGCATCTCAATATCTTTACAATATATACACATTTACAGAAATATAATATAATATAATATACACATTTACATCTATATTATATTAAATAAAATATAATATAATATAATATATCTGTAAATGTGTATATTATATTATATTATATAAAATGTATTATATTTAACAATATATCTTCACAATATATACACA
>NC_137650.1:34183053-34214799 GCF_963422515.1 Blennius ocellaris | reverse complement strand
GATGCTCTGAAGGAGCGCCACGCTGCAGCTCGTCTCCACGAAGCAATTCCAGCTCCACCGCCGGCGTTCGTTACCCGGCTCGTCTTTAAAAAAAACAAATCCTGGCGGCCAGGAGTCATTGTGCCGCGGCGCAGAGGCATTTAGAAACAATGGAACTGCTCGGGGGGCAATTAAACCCGGCCGGGGCGGATTGATGACCCAGTCCCACCACGTGGGAAACTCTTGTTGCGCAACGCGTTTGTCCACTGAGACGTCGTCACCAACGGGTTGTTTGTTGGTTTTTTTTGACTGACGTCACGTATCGTTCCGGGAAAGAGCTGCGGGTCTGAAATACTACTTCTATAGTTCTGACAAAAATACTCTACTGGGCCAGTTTTGTTTTTCTCCTCATACATACTACATTACTGCTGCTGCTGCTCTCCTCGTACTGCTACTGCTGACTGCTGGTCATCAACACAGATATACAGAGATAGAGGTAGTAGTAGTAGTAGTAGTAGTAGTAGTAGTAGTAGTGGTGGTAGTGGTAGAGGTAGTACTAGTAGTAGTAGTAGTAGTAGTGGTAGTGGCAGTAGTAGTAGTGGTGGCAGTAGTAGTAGTGGTAGTAGTGGTGGCAGTAGTAGTAGTGGTAGTGGTAGTAGTAGTAGTGGTGGTAGTAGTAGTAGTAGTAGTAGTAGTAGTGGTGGCAGTAGTAGTAGTGGTAGTAGTGGTGGCAGTAGTAGTAGTGGTAGTGGTAGTAGTAGTAGTGGTGGTAGTAGTAGTATTAGTAGTAGTAGTAGTAGTAGTAGTAGTAGTGGTGGCAGTAGTAGTAGTGGTAGTGGTAGTGGTAGTGGTAGTAGTAGTAGTGGTAGTAGTAGTAGTGGTAGTAGTGGTGGCAGTGGTAGTAGTGGTAGTGGTAGTGGTGGTAGTGGTAGTAGTAGTAGTAGTAGTGGTGGTAGTAGTAGTATTAGTAGTAGTAGTGGTGGTAGTGGTGGTAGTAGTAGTAGTAGTGGTAGTAGTATTAGTAGTAGTAGTAGTAGTAGTAGTGGTAGTAGTAGTAGTGGTAGTATTAGTAGTAGTAGTAGTAGTAGTGGTAGTAGTAGTAGTGGTGGTAGTAGTAGTGGTAGAAGTAGTAGTAGTGGTAGTAGTATTGTAGTAGTAGTGGTAGCAGTAGTAATAGTTGTAGTGGTAGTAGTAGTAGTAGTGGTGGTAGTAGTAGTAGTAGTAGAAGTAGTAGTAGTGGTAGTAGTATTGTAGTAGTAGTGGTAGCAGTAGTAATAGTTGTAGTGGTAGTAGTAGTAGTAGTAGTGGTAGTAGTATTAGTAGTAGTAGTGGTAGCAGTAGTAATAGTTGTAGTGGTAATAGTAGTAGTAGTGGTAGTAGTAGTAGTAGTAGTAGTGGTAGCAGTAGTAATAGTTGTAGTGGTAGTAGTAGTAGTAGTGGTGGTAGTAGTAGCGGTAGTAGTAGTAGTAGTAGTGGTAGCAGTAGTAATAGTTGTAGTGGTAGTAGTAGTAGTAGTGGTGGTAGTAGTAGTGGTAGTAGTAGTGGTAGCAGTAGTAATAGTTGTAGTGGTAGTAGTAGTAGTAGTGGTAGTAGTAGTAGTCGTAGGAGGCCAAGTGTGTGTGTGTGTGTTTTCAGTAAAAAACTAAAACAGTGCCCACCAGTGGCCCAACATGGAAACTACATTGGTTTCTCTCATTTTTGCATAAATGGACATTTGATGTTTTCAAAAAGTTTCCGTGAGTCTCGCCTCAGACCTCTGGAGGTTCTCGTCGCTCACGTTTCCTCGTAATCGTTGTCGTAAACGGAGATTCATAATATTCAAACTGCACCTCTGTGAATGTGATTAACAGTGTAAACTGTGCTCAAGCACTTTATAAAATATGAATGAAATCTATTCACCGCTTAATGAAATCACACAAAAAGCTTTTGAAGAACGACTGCTCCTCAGTTTAGAAAGTTTAAACTTTAACCGGTTTCACTTATTTATTGTTTAGCTCTTGTCTTTAATTTTGATTACGAACAAAACAAATGTTCCTCATACAATGATATAGAAACAGATTTAACAGAATCTGTTTACAGCAGGTTGATTGTGGTCAATGATACGATTTGGGAAAATCATGACAGGAAAAAGAAATTATTATTTAATAATTTATTTAATTTAAAATGAAGAACATTAAAACATTAAAATCATCTTTAACTCGGTGGATGACGGCGAGGAGGGAGGAGGGACTATTGGGACGCGTCCTCTGTCTCCAGCTCTTCACTCCTTCTTCTCGCTCTCCTCTTTCCAGGCGGTCTTCTGGGCTTTCTTCTCTTCCTTCTTCATCTTGGCCTTCTCCCGGTCAGTCTTGGACGCCAGCTCCGTCAGCTTGACGATCTGGTCGATGAGAACCCGGATGTCCAGTTCGGTCTTCCTCTTGTCCTCCGTCCATCCGTCCTCCTTGGCCGTCCAGGTGTCCTCTGCCTGTCTGGACCCTTCCAGCAGCTCCTCCTTCAGCCTCGTCTCGCTCTGCAGTCGTTGCTCCAGAGCTTCAAGCTTCCTCATCCAGTCGGCCTCCTTGACGTTCATCTTGGTCTCCGCCTTGTGGACCTCCGCCAGACATTCCAGGGTCTTCTCCATGAGCGCCACCTTGTGGGACTGGGAGTTGCTGGCTGCTTCGTCTCTCTCCTTTGCGAGGAGCGTCAGTGTTTCCCGGTGCTCCTCCTGCAGAGCTGAGACTTGTGAAGCCACCTGCTCCTCTCGACGGGCCCGGCGGTCCTCCCACTCCTGGAGGGAATCCTTCACGTGGAGCCTGGCGGTGGTGAGTTCCCTGGTGAGACCATCCACTGTCTTCTCCTGGCTTTTCAGGAGAGCGTCTCCAGCTGCTTCCCTCTCCTGCAGAGTGGCCACTGCTTCCTCCTTCTCAGCCCTGGTGGTCTCCAGGAGGGAGGTCAACCTGTTCACCTCCTCACGGAGGGTGTTGAAGGTGATGCGAGCCGCTTCAGCCTCTTCCTGGT
Organism: Blennius ocellaris; assembly: GCF_963422515.1. Taxonomy (NCBI): domain Eukaryota; kingdom Metazoa; phylum Chordata; class Actinopteri; order Blenniiformes; family Blenniidae; genus Blennius; species Blennius ocellaris. The sequence goes on along the minus strand of NC_137650.1, from coordinate 34,211,823 downwards.
TAGACTGGAGACTGTCTCTCAGGTCCTGGGGCTCCTCCTGCGTCTCTCTCAGGTCGGCCTTGGTGGTCTCCATCAGGGTGTTGACCTCTGTGACCTCCTTGCTCTTCTGGCTCAGTTCAACTCTGAGGTTTTCCCAATCCAGGTTTTTCAGGTACAGATCATCTGCCAGGTGGAGAAACTGCTCGTGGAGCTGGTTGAATTTGACGCGAGTCGTTTCAGCTTCCTCCTGGTGAGACTGGAGTTTGTCTCTCTGGTCCTGGAGCTCCTCCTGGGTCTCTCTGAAGAGTCGGTCCCTCTCCTGGAGCTTCTTCTGGGTCTCTCTGAAGAGTCGGTCCCTCTCCTTGACCTCCTCCTGGGTCTCTCTGAAGAGTCGGTCCCTCTCCTGGAGCTTCTTCTGGGTCTCTCTGAAGAGTCGGTCCCTCTCCTTGACCTCCTCCTGGGTCTCTCTGAAGAGTCGGTCCCTCTCCTGGAGCTTCTTCTGGGTCTCTCTGAAGAGTCGGTCCCTCTCCTTGACCTCCTCCTGGGTCTCTCTGAAGAGTCGGTCCCTCTCCTGGAGCTTCTTCTGGGTCTCTCTGAAGAGTTGGTCCATATCCTGGACCTCCTCCTGGGTCTCTCTGAGCTTCTCCTGGGTCTCTCTGAAGAGTTGGTCCAGATCCTCGACCTCCTCCTGGGTCTCCCTGAGCTTCTCCTGGGTCTCTCTGAAGAGTCGGTCCCTCTCCCTGAGCTTCTCCTGGGTGTCTCTGAAGAGTCGGTCCCTTTCCTGGAGCTTCTTCTGGCTCTCTCTGAAGAGTTGATCCTTCTCCTTGACCTGCCCCTTCCTCTTTCTGAGGAGTTGGTCCTTCCACTGGTACTCCTTCTTTATCTTTCTCAGGAATTCGTCCCTCTCCAGGAGCGCCTCCAGCGTCTCTGCGAGGAGTCGGTCCCTCTTCTGGAGCTCCTCCTGTGTCTCTCTGAGGAGTTGGTCCTTCTGCTGGAGCTCCTCCAGCGTCTCAGGGAGGGGACGCTCCTTCCGCCCGAGCTCCACTTCCGTCTCTCTCAGGAGTCGGTCCTTGTCCTGGAGCTCCTCCGTCATCCCTCTGAGGCTGCAGTCCTTGTTCCGGCGCTCCTCCTGCAGCTCTGTGAGGAGTCGGTCCTTCACCTGGACCTTGCTCCTCCAGACCTCCGTCTCCAGCTGCAGCTTCTCCTTCTCCTCCTGCAAGCTGCTGAAGTGACGCTGCAACTTACTGAAGTCTGCAAGCGTCTCCATGCCAAATTTGCGGTAGCGATTCATGGCCTCACGCAGCTCCTGGATTTGCTGCAGTTTGCTTCCCATTTCTGATCTGCCTGCTTGCAGCTTCGAGCCTGAAGACCTTTTCCTTCTTGTGTTTGTTGAAATAAAGTAGGAATATCTGTCAAATAAAACCAAAACGGTTCAGATTCGTTGGACTACAGGAGCCGAAGCCCCTCACAAAATGCAAAATTGTCATGAAAATCACCCAGCATTAAAAAATACTCACCCTGTGGCTTCTATGTCAGCAGACTCAATGTCTTTGTTGGCGCCAAATGCAATTGTGATAGCATAGATATATAGATAATATAACAATCGTTGAGATGTTTGCCAGTAAAACTGTTCCAAACACAAAAAAGCTGCTCTCACGGTCAAAGTCTCCAGTGGAAGTGATCCTCTGAGTCAAGTTGATCAGTAAAGTGGCAAATGCTCCTTTGATCATCAAAGGCGAAGGTTGGCTTGGAAACATTGTGATGTCATGGCCTTTGATCTGGCCACATATGCAAATTAGGCCACGCCCCCATCAGACATGGAGAAATAAGCCCCGCCTCCTTTTCCAGTCTGTTTACAAACACGTACAGAATTGTGTGAATGCTGGTAGAAATCACAACTATTAGTTTCTCATCCTCTGTGTGTTTCTTTGGCCGACTTTTACTCCAGTTTGGATACAATTTTGACCATTTTATTATCAAAACGTACCACGATTGACTTTGCTCTGTGGGTAAAGTTTCAAGAACCTGCTGATCAGGAAGCTTTTGTGTCAAAATGGTGAAAACAGCAGAAATCTGAAAGAAAATGGTCTGAAACTTCTGAAAAATAGACTGAAAAAAATGCTAAAGATGTAATGAAATGTTTAGCATTAGTGACGGGGTCGAGTCGATCCAGTATCGGGTTCCGATATGAACGTACACACACACACACATACACACACACACACACACACACAAACACACACACACATCGATATATGAGATATAGTTTTGGCGAAAAACACAAAATGGATGGGAAACTAGTCAGCAGGAAGCACACGCTACATTTTATCTGACATTATTTTAGTTGTCACTGTTTAATATTTATCAGGATTTGTTGGTCTTTTCTATTTTCTGTTAAAAGCACCGAGGAATGACTGTGTTGTATTTAGTGCTGTATAAATAAATAAATAAACATGTATAAATACATTTGAATTGAATTGAATTATTTTAGTAGTTACTGTTTAATATTTATCAAGATTTGTTTTTTGTATTCCTCAGTACGGAGAGACTAAAACGCTGCTGCACACAAAAATAAAACAAACAAACATGTTTTTACATGTAAACGAGTTCCGAGAGTAAATCTAAGTGTGAAGTACACACATGATATTTGACGGCGCAAACCACAACACCGGTGACAGATTAAAAAAAACAAACATATGTTTAAAGACAAAAATAAATACAAATGCCAGAGACACCTTTCGTTTGAGTTGAGTGTGAAGGCGTCTATAAATAGAACTTTCACACACTTCCACTGATCCGCAGGCTGGAAAACGGACCGAACCATTGAGAGGGGGGGTCAGAATCAAGGATATTGGGGTTTTTTTATTCTTTTTTTATTCATCGACATTGTAGGTTTGTGTCACCGACACGTGTCGTTATTAGACAGAAGTCCTCATTAATTGAATATTTGGAATTTCCTGAAATCATTTATCAAGACGGCAGTTTTTTTTAAACTGTGAGGAGAGTCCACCCACCCCCCCCCCCACCCCCCCACACACACACACACGTTCAATTCACACCTACAATATTCAGAATTCCTACAAATCAAAACCCACAAACCCAATCCTGTAACTCATGTCGAGTCCACATGAAACGTTAACCCCCCCCTTCCTCCGTGACCATCTGCATCCCAGGCGGTGTCCCTGTCCCCCCCCCCCACCCCGACCCCCCCACCCGGTGTCACGTAACCCGGACACGCCGCCGATTGATCCCAGCGGTGGAAATCGCCCGACTCGTGCCTGGCAGGACTTTTTCAATTATTCAGCGGCCCTCGCCCTCGCCCTCAGGCTGTTCCAGTCTTTAGCTGTTGCTCTGGCTGCTGAATTCATGAGTGAGAGGGAGGAAAAAAAAACACACACAGCACAAGTCTCAAAGTCTCAAAGTCTCAAAGTCATCAGGATTCACGTCACAAACCCAAAAACTTCCCCGGCGCCTCCCTGCTGAACGGAGGCCGTCGGGGCGCCGCGCGCACTGATGTTTGTTAAAAGAGGATACTTCAAATTTTGGACCTGACCTTGGATAACGTGGACGCCCCCCCCCTTCTTTTCTATCATTCATGTGAAAATAACAAACTTTGTTGGACAACACACTGCCATAAGAACCTATGAATGTAAACGCTAATGTTTTTTTTTTCTGTGCTGTGGTGCAGAGTCGGTGTGGAAACCAGAGAATTACCAGCGAAAATGATTAAAATCTCAACATAAAGTCGATTTAATTGACACCTTCTGGTGCAAAAAAATACAGTGAAATGTCCAGAAAATGTCTCCTGTGACTGTTGCATTCTGGGTGTTTTGACGACTTTATCCCCGACAGCACGGATTTGAGGCTAGTTTGCAATTTAATTTAATTTAATTTAATTTAATTTAATTTAATTTAATTTAATTTAATTTAATTTAATTTAATTTAATTTAATTTAATTTAATTTAATTTAATTTAATTTAATTTAATTTAATTTAATTTTAAATTTAAAATTTTATATTTTTTAATTCTATTTGCCATTTATTTCTGCCATTTTATGCCAGTTTCCCATTTTTCCTGGCAGCGTCACCGATACCTCAGCTCGGGTCTCAGTGTCGTGTTTCGTCGGCTTTTTGTTGATTTTTTTTTTTTTTTGAAGTTCTGGACCACAGGTCTGCGTGTGACGTGTGATCCTGGAAATCCCTCGTCAGAGTTTCAGATAATAGATTAGAAACAGATTATGATCACGATCAAGGCACAATGTGATTTATTACGTCTTGTCAGGGAGTCACTTCCTCGAAACACGATTTGTTTATTATGCTATCGTAATAACAATCCCACTTGGCCGTCCCATTGTTAATGTTTATAGCGTTTTGTTCTCTGCGTTTGGTTTAATTATTAAAAAAAAACAAAAAACAACCAACAGGCACTTTAAGCATTTCTGGCATTTTTAAAATGTTGCTGTGTAAAGGCAAGATAAGATAAGACAAGATAATTACTTTATTCATCCCCGAAGGGAAATTGTTTTGTTGCAGCAATCTGGTATATACGAATATTATAAAATACAATAGAATAAAAATAAAAGTAAAGAATATAAATATAAAAATATCTGGGTATAAGACATAAAGTAAAACACAGAACGGAACATGGGCACTTAGAAATAAGCAGGAGATAAAAGCAAGATAAATAAATAGTAAGATGCAGTGGCAGAGCCATTAGAAGTAGGCATTATATAATAATAATAATAATAATAATAATACAGATAATAACAATGTGTAATAGTGTATAATACTCGTGTATAGTACTACTAATAATGGTAGCAATAATATAACAATAATAATATTGTAGCAATAAAATAACAATAACTATATATATATATATATATCAGTAATAATAATAATAATAATAATAATACCAATAGTAATAGTATACTTATAATAATAATAATACCAATGTTATAGTGTACTTGCACATGTATAAATATATGTATATGTACATGCAATATGCCATATGAAATGAAATATATGATATAATATGAGTATAAGTACAAAACGATGTGTTTTCATTTTAAACTGGGCCTCAGACTGGTTCTCAGGGTTTTCAACTCACAAGTATAATAATACTATAATATAACGCGGGATGACGATAAAGAAAAAGAATGGCACATGGAGAACCTGCCACCACCAGACAGGAAGAGGAGAAAGTCGCACCATGTGACCCGGTGACAAACTTCGAAACGTCTTCATGAATGATTTTTGAATACGACGATCCGTCATGTCAAATCTCACCGAACACGGCTTGGAAAACGACCTCGGCTTCAGTTTGTTGGTTTCTCACTGATCTGCTTCCTATTTAAAGCTCCGGCCGAAACCAGGAACACCAGTGGCTGTTTGATGGAGCAGCACTCTGTCGGCTCCACCCGTCCGCTACATCTGCTTTATCTATCCACGACGTGACTGCGGGGGCTGGAGCTCCTTCCCGCCAACGTTGAAGAAGGAATATTTACGCCCGTCGTAGATATTTCTCCTGCACATGCTCAGTAGGCGAACGACAACAACGAGGTTTTTCTTCCAGAGTGTCGTGACTCACAGTTTAGAACCTCCTGGGACCTGGAGGCTTTTATTGTGGAGAGTCACTGTGATAATAACCTGACTGGGTTTTTTGCCTGGTCTCACAACAACAACAACAACCAACAGCGCCAACTAGTGGCCCAACGCGAACACTACATGTTTAAACAGGAAACGTTTCCAGAACCAAAATGCATAAATCTCATGGGAACGGAGTCAATAGGCAACACATTTTTACAGACGATCACTTTTAAATAATTCTGCCGCTGCCGGTTTTGTTTTTTTTTGTTTTTTTTATATAATTGTCCCGTCTTCTCTCCGTGTCCCCCGCGAGCTCCACAACTCAAACCCCCCCGGTGTTTCCGCCTCCTCCGTTTCAAAGCGTTCCGTCCGTTGGACTCGACGAGGCCGTGAAGCCGCACGCCTGATTACCGGCGTTGTTTATCAGCTGCGGCGCAGGAGGCCTCGCTCTCGTGTTCAAACGCCTTCCAAATGCTCGCCTGTAGCTTTCTCACACTTTGATACGCTCAGAGGTAAAGTTATCAATGCAATCTATAAGTTACAGAGAGCCTACTGGAAGTGCTCCGACGGCGGCTTTTCTGCTTTCAGACGTTATCGGTCTCCGGGAAGTCGGAGTCTTTTTTAACATTCACACACTGCTTCGGAGTTAGAAATGAAAAAAATAAATAAATTCTTAACGTATAAATTTGTGAGTGTAAAACCATAGCCTTTGATTTTACTTTCAGTTGAAGCTCAGTGCGGAGGACACCGATCACACACTGATCCGTCCACCTCACGTCAGAGAACGTCTGAGAACGTCTGAGAACGTCAGAGAACCTCAGAGAACTCACTGGATGTGGATCAGGGGCTCCTTTTAAAAACTAATGACCTGAATTGCACCAATTCTTCAGGGAGGATTTGTCGAATAAGACAGGACATTACAGGATATGACACTACAGGACAGGAGAGGACATTACAGGAGAGGACAGGACATTACAGGATAGGACAGGACATTACAGGAGAGGACATTACAGGAGAGGACAGGACATTACAGGATAGGACAGGACATTACAGGAGAGGACATTACAGGAGAGGACAGGACATTACAGGAGAGGACAGGACATTACAGGATATGACATTACAGGAGGGACAGGACACTACAGGACAGGAGAGGACATTACAGGAGAGGACAGGACATGACGGGACAGGACATTACAGGATATGGCAGGACATTACCGGACAGGACATTACAGGAAAGGGCAGGACAGGACATTACAGGACAGGGAAGGACAGGAGAGGACATTACAGGAGGACATTACCGGAGAGGACAGGACAGGACAGGACATTACCGGACAGTACATTACAGGACATTACCGTACAGTACAGGACAGGACATTATAGGACAGGACAGGACAGGACATTACAGGACAGGACATTCCATGAGAGGACATTATAGGACAGGACATTACAGGACAGGACATTACAAGAGAGGACATTACAGGACAGGACAGGACATTACTGGACAGGACAGGACAGGACATTACAGGAGAGGATAGGACATTACAGGAGAGGACATTACAGGACAGGACATTGCCAGACAGGACATTACAGGACAGGACATTACAGGACAGGACCTCAAGCAGTTAATTTCAAAAGTGGAAAATTGAGCTGAATCACTTTTTTTTTTAAATGCTTTGATCTGAATAAGTTACAGAAAACTACATTTAGGATTTTTGGATCCCGTGAGGAAAAACTGTAACTAGAACTAGAAATAGAACTCGTTTTTGAAACTACATATTTCTGGAGACAAGAGATCATCATGTACAGCACGTTACGTCGAAACTATCAAAAACCACTGGTATATTATAGAATACGAAAACTTTACTGAACATAAAATGTCTGCATATATTACACTCCTCTCTTGTGCTGCCCGACTTATTATGCTGCTCAGAAATTCGGGGAAATGCTTGTAAAACACACCAAGACCCAGTGTTGGATAAGTTCAGTTTCTACATGAACCAGTTCATAATTCAGTCCAAAAAATGAACTCCTTCATAGTTCTTTTTTTTTTTTTTCCCAATATGTTGCTGCGAGAATTGACCTGTTGTTCAGTCACACCAGCAGCAGCTTCACACCCTGACAGTAGATTCTCCTAAACATGCTACTTGAATGGTCCTTTTTAATGAGGAATTATTAAAACAAAAACAAAAAATGGACCGTCGTCCCGAAGGTGCAAAGGAAAATATACCAGGCAGGTTCTACAAACAAATTCCAAGTTAAAATAGTAAAACCTTCCAGGAGAGCCATTGTGAACTGCAGTCGACTGTTAACAACAAAGTCCAGAAGATGTGCAAAACATTTAAACATTATTTATCAATGTCACTTTTCAGTTTTTAGTGAATCGATTTTTTTACCCCCTCGACTTGTTTGCCCGAAGAAAAGTTCTAGAAATTGGGTCATGACAGTAAAATATTCAGCCCATTATTGTCTCGCCGTGTCTTTTGATGTTGGAGTTGCTCCACATACCTTGAGAGTCTCGCCGGTGCTCCAGTTCGGTGAGTCGTCTCATGTTGGCTGTTGACGTTGTTGATGTTCGGAGCTTCTTGAAAGCCGGCAGGCAAAGTTTACACAAAAAGGTCAGACGTTTCCACCTGGATCGTCACTGACCTTTTCACAAAATTCCTCGAAGTATTCATACCAAGATGAAGTATTCATCGTGGAGGCAGAGTCTGAAGCAGGCTGGTCGTCTTCTATTTGTTTTTTTGCCGAGAAGCGTCGCATATTGATGACGCATGCGGCGGTGCGACTGTGGTGGCGTCCTGTTGCCAGATTGGCTGATTTCCGCCGTATGAGTTGAGGCGGGTTTACGGTATGTTTTCGCTGGGTTTTCGGCTGGAAGGCGTTATAAATCTGGCAACCCCCTGAAACCACGGCAAAATCAGGCAGAAATACAGTAGAGCTCGTTCACGTTCATGAAGGAGCTTCATTGAACTCGTTCAGGCACAACACTGCCTAGACCCAATCGTTATACTGCAAAAAAGCTATTTGAACAATAAATAACACTCTAATGTATAAAAAAAAATATCTGTCAAAATTAAAATATGTAATTGTTGAATGTAAACAACCAAAAAAATCAAATTTAACTTAATTTCCTATGTTTAAACTGACGGTACACTTCACAGTACACTTTCACAAGTTTTCTAACCGCAGTGTTAGAGAAGTAAATAAAATCCCCTTTTCTTTATTAAATGATTATTTTGTTTCACTTCTTCCTGCTTAAAGTGTTTAATGGTTTTTTTTTAAGCACATTTGAATCAGATAGTTTTAAATGACTCCAAATCACTGATGACTCACTTCATTTAAACATGTTTATTGAAACTAGAAACAATCAGTCCTCCTTAATTCACAACGTTTCGAAAGTTTTTGCGTTTTCATTTCGGAAACTGCAGATGTTTTGAAAATATTCACATGGAAACGGCAGAAACTGGCCACGGGATGTAGTTACTATGTTGGGCCACGGGTTGGCGCTGTCGACGGCCATGTTGGATGGTTCTTAACATTTCTGCATCTCCTCACATATGAGCAATGTTTCCATCGTGATGAATTAACCCTATGGACGTATTAATTATGAAGGGGTGTCTGCTCTGCTTCGGCCGCTGCTGCAGTGACTTTGTAATATTAATGTGGTTTAAATGAGCCTTCAGTTAAACCCAGAGCTTTAAAAAAGGTTTTGTTTCTGTAATTCTACATTTGGAGAAACGTGTCGACAGGAACTCGCAGTATCGCCGTCGTCGCTTAGAATGAAATTCCGATAGCTATATTTTCCTCTGGTAACGATTAAAGTGTGAGCGTGAGATTTACTATACGACTGTTTTTTAAATTTTTTATATATATATATCTTCGGGGCGAAATCTGTGAATGACCCCACGTTATTTCCAGCTTTTATCAAACGCTGACATCATCAGTGGCAAATGTTTTCCATGAGAACTACTGACACCCCCTCTGGCAACTCAACCCTCCAACATCTTGTTCTAATTCCTCCTGCTCTCTCGCGGAGAGGACTCGCTGTGCCCAGTCAGCTCCTGACGTTTCATATAAATCTAAGACCTCGAGCCGAGCCCAGATATTTAAACATGCAGCGAACAGATTCATCTTGTGGGGGTTTTTTTTTTCTTGCGGACTTTGAAGACTCATCGAGGGCAACGTTCAGACGTTTTGGTCTTTTTAATCTCCCAGTATTTCTCTAGATATGTGAATCTTTACCAATCAGACTGTTTTTCCCACTTCTTTTTAATAGAACTAATCTTTGTTTTTAACGTGATTACTAATAACGATCCCTTTCATTTTCTCCTGCTGCGCCATGAAGCTTTATCGGAAGGAGAATTATCTCGTAACGCTGGTTCTCGTTGCTTTCAACACCATAGAAATGAGACTGAATAGAATCCCACGTGTCTCCATCCAGCTCAGCACCGCGGGGTGCCGGAGCATCTTTGCAGCAGGGAGTGAAGGGAGAGTAAAGGACCGATTGATAGTCCATCGAGGGCTAAACAACCGCGGCGTCGAGAGAGAGAATGGCCGTAAGTGAAGGAACCCCACACACAGGAAGAACCCGTCACAGAGCATAAGACGTGACCCCCCTGGACCGGAACCGGCCTCGGACGCCTCCGACATTCTCTCCTCTGGAGTCGGACGGAGCGTAAAAGCCACATGAAAATACCAATGACCTTTTTTTTTTTTTTTTTTGCGAAAAGCGGCGTGACCCTGCAGAAACGCGGGAGCCGGCATCATGAAGATACACGCCAACACCCGTGGCCTCGGGCCCTGGAACGTCCCCCCCCCCCCACCGTCGCCTCTGGCAAAGACGAAATGTCAACACGCGCGGCCGCTGAGGCACGTCGCTTTAAACCTCGAGCAAAGATCAGCCGCGTCTGCGTGCCGACGTTCCCGTTAAAGTGGCGACGGCAGAACGGCTGTGAGCAGGGCTGTTTATTCCCCCATTTCCTCCGCTTTTCTTTTTTTTTTTTTCAGCTTCGCATTTCTTTGATATGGCATCACGGGGCGACGAGCGATGAACCCCGGCATCTCCGTTTAAAAGCACGAAGTGACAATCTGTGCGTGTAAATATGCGCCGACACCTCGAGCGGAGCGAGCGAACGGCACGGCTGAACATAAAACACCGAAATGGTGGAAGTGGAAGTCGTTTGGTCGTCGCTCTGGGTTCCACCAAGTGTGACGTTTCAATACGAAGGGAAAGACGATCAGCCGTCAACACAAGATGCCTATTCTTCTTCTTTTTTTTTTTTTTATTAACCCGGTTTCTTACATTTGGACAACTTCCTGTCTGGCTCCATTTCTGTGACGGTTTTCGAAAGCAGAAGTTTTAAATGTACTAATCCTTCACTGGAGTCGACGTGGGAATACTTGCGTGAAAACAGGCACTGGTACTTTATTACTATTATTATGTGTATTTATTGTGCGTGAGACGAATCAAGGCCTCAGCTTGAAAACAACCAACAGCGCCCACTTGTGGTCTGGCACGCCACAACGACGTCGATTCCCGATAGCGTTTCTTGCCGTTGCCATGGAAATGGAAACCACGTTCAAAGCGTTGCCGTGTGAACGTTTCCGAACCAAAAGGTTCCAAAAAAAAAAAGTGTTTTGTTTTTAAACGAGGTGTTAAACAGCGTTTCTGACTTGGTTTAAGTCGTTTAAGCGTCAGAGGCTCCGGCAGCAGAAACCTTCCATCCGGCCCAGTCCCCCCCCCCCCCCCCCCCCCCCATCTCTTTCACACACTAACCAAATGCAGGTGTAGCGCCGGGACCCGCCGCGTTTTAAAGCCGTTTCGGCCGAGGAGAAAGTGATGACCGGACGTGTGAACGCCGCGGCGGTCCTGAATACCCGCCTGCCTGGACGCTGCGAGGAACACAATCCCACCGCGGGGGGGCTCGGCAGCTCCAGCGATCGATGCAGCCGGAGGGGGATGAAATAAATAGCCTCCCTTGCAGGATTACCGCAGTGACAGTATTTTGCTTACATGAGTGAAAATCTCTCTCTCTCTCTCTCTCTCTCTCTCTTCCCCCGGTTGAGAGGAGAGAGATGTGAGAACAGTGAAGTGGAGGAGCCAGAGTGGACTCCTGTAGGGCCGGATCACGTCTCGTAAAAAAAAAAAAAAACGCGGAAAAACACACCGACGGAAAGAAGATGAGGGCCGAGGTAGGGATTGACGAGCCGGTGATGTACGGTCGATTCATTTTATATGACTCAGCAAACCGGCTTCGTTCACAGCGAGGAGGGTAGTTTATTCTGTCGCCGCCTCGCAGCACCGAGATATTTCTTCCCCCTGGAAGAAAAACACAACTCAGCGTACCGCCACACGACGAAAAAAACCCAATCTTTTTTTCTCCCCAGCCTTCTCCAAACAAAATTCTGTGCACACGTCACTATGAACTCGGTTCAAAACGAGGCTTCGGGGCGTGTAGTACACATGTCAGGCCTCTAGGGGCGCTGTGACTCCCCAAACACACCAAAGACGCAGAAGAAGACAGAGCACATAGAAATCTAGAAGTAGACACCTGCACATAAACAGATATAAAACACTGGATGCCTCACGCCGCCGCCATCTTGGAAAGGTCGCCCACTCATGCAAAACATAAAGATCCCAGGCGAGAAAATCCACAAAAACATTTTTAGCTCGCTTGCTAGCCCACGTAAGCAACACAAGTAATGCCTCAATTTAAAGCTGAGGAAAAGCTCTTCCCCCCCCCCTCCCAATAATTTTTCTACAAGGTTTCCATGGGATGTTTTTGTGGATTTTTCCAGCCTGGGAGTTATATGTTTAGCGCGAGCGGGAGACCTATCCAAGATGGCGGCCACATAACGTCAAAAGGCACCGATGTGCTGCGCTGCATCTCGTGTTTCTATCTACGCTCATAAACCTCCATATAAATCTAGTTCTATAGGTCTATGGCCGCTCCTCCTGCTGCTACTGTCAGTAGCTTGTAGTCCCTGGTTGTTGTGGTTGTTTGATGACGTCACAGGGACATTCGTCTAGTTTTATAATGGAAGTCTGGTTCACCACAACATAAAAGCTGATAGCCTGGCCTCGGATTTTACTCATATTCACTTTAGAAAAAAAAAAATGTCATTGTGACAATAAATAATTGAAGTCTCACCTCATTAGAAGCAGAAAAAAAAATCCTAAAAATCTCTCCCTCGCTCTTCCAACAGCCACGTCTCCCTGGGCTCGGCTGCAAAGGGAAAATCATTTCATGTCTGCAGTGACACGCCACAAATACTTTGAAATTCTCTGCAGAGGCGAATTATTAAAAAAAAAAAAAAAAATTCAGAAAGATCTGGAACGAAACTTCTCACAAGCAAAGTTTTGGGGGTTACCTGTCAGACAGTGACTCAGCAAAAAAATTGGAGTTCTGCACCTGTAAATAATGCAAAGGAGATTCTGTGTTTTTGTGACTTCGCCTGGTAACAACATGAACCAGCGCATCACGTTATAGAGACGTGTGTCGGATCATTACTCTTACATGTTATTTATCAACGTTGGTTTTAACTTCATCGTCTGCACAAATATCCACCTTCTCGCCATCGTTAATATTAACAGCATATGGTTCCTTGCATTGTGTGTGTGTGTGTTTCATTACAAAAACAACCAACAGCGCCAACCCGTGGCCCGGCGTGCCAACTGCATCATTTTCCAGCTGTTTCCATGGAAACTGGCCTCTTTTTCCCAAAAAAAAATGTTAAAACACAAAAAAAAAAACTCCTCCGGAACGAAAACACAGAAAAGGTTCGAGTGGAGACGCCGGAACAAAACACGGAGTTCTGAAGTACGACGAAGCGCCGAGCTTCACGTTCTCCCTCACTTTTTTTAATCCCGTCGAAGAGGCAACTTTCAAAAAAATCATCTCCGTTGCCCCCGATCAGAAACTCCCCTTAACATCCACTTTCCTGTCTCTTTATTCGTTTTTGGTGTGTGTTGTTTTTTTTTTTTGTTAATTTGCATGCACACGGAGCGACGGGGAAACGAAACAGTGCAGACTTTGTGCGGCGCCGACGCCACAATGAATGGCTGTGACACCGACCTGCAGCTTGTGGCTGTGACACGTCGGGGGGGGCGGGGGGGGGCTGCCGGAGAGCCGGGGAGCGGAGAACCCAGATAAAGCTGCTCCGCTGCGCTGCCGGCAGGGGGTCTTTGAGATGTCTCCAGGAAAAGGAGTGGGGGGAAGTGGGGGGGGGTGGTTTTGGGAGGCAGAAGCTCAGAGTAAACAGTATCTGCCGAAAAACAACAACAACCGCCAAACAACAACCGCGCATTGAAATGCAAAGCCGCTCCGCTCGTCGTCGAGTTCCTCGTGGAGGAAAATAACCCCGCAGTGATTAAAAGTAAAAACACATTATACGCATCATTACTCAAGCTGAATTACAGGTTTAAACACCAACTAAGATTTTGTTTTGTTTTTTTTACAACATCATATAAGGAGGCGTTGTTGTCGTGGTGAAATATGGCGGCGGTGTGGGAGAGGCTGGCCTGATTAATGACGCCAAGCACAACCTCAAAGGAGCTGGTCGTCCTCTGTAATCCGAGTACTGCTGCCCTACATACCCTACACTGGTGTGTGTGTGTGTGTGTGTACTGGTGTGTGTGCTGGTGTGTGTGTGTGTGTGTCTGGTGTGTGTGTACTGGTGTGCGTGTGCATGTGTGCTGGTGTGGGTACACCAGCACGCACACACACACACACACACACACTACATAAAAACACACTACATGAACACACACACACACACCACATGAACACACTACATGAACACACACACACACACACACACACACACACACACTCTACATGAACACACACCCACATGAACACACTACATGAACACACACACACACACACACACTGCATAAAAACACACTACATGAACACACACACTACATGAAGACACACACACTACATGAACACACACACACTACATGAACACACACACACACACACACACACACACTACATGAACACACACACACACACTACATGAAAACACACACACACACTGCAGAGCAGAACTCCAAGCAGAGAAGAAAATATTCCTCCACATTTGCTCTAAAAGTCGAGCGTGAAGAGAAAGTCTGGACTCTGAGGTCTTATTTCACTTCCAGGTAATTTTCTTCCGCCTCATGAGTGAGAGAGCAGGAGGAAGAGGAGGAAGAGGAGGAAGAGGAGGGCGGAGGACGAGATGAAGACGTACAAGACAACGAAGACGAGGACGTAACAGGAGAAGGCAGAGAGAGTAATGAATTGTGCAAAGACGACAATAACATGGCGACAATGGAAGAAGACGAAGAAGAAGATGAAGATGAAGAAGAAGATGAAGGCCGTGACGAAAAAGAAAAGTGAAAATACAACAAAGGAGCTGAGACAAAGAAGGAAGACGACATAGAAAAACAAAGTAGATGAAGAGACAAAGAAGATGAAAAGTGAGACAATGATGAAGACGAGGTGAAGAGACGAAGAAGACGAAGAAGTTCTTCCTCACTGCACAGCAAAGTATGGAAGTATAAAAGCAGTGAGGAGCTTTAATATTGATGCAGGATGGCAGGTTACGGCTCTCCGGCGGTGATCATAGTAAAACAAACTGTGGGGGGGGGGGGGGGGGGGAGTACATCGAGCAGGAGGTGGTTTATTCCTCCTAAGCTGCCGGCAAATCGCTCCCTGGTTGTTTGAGTCTGTAAATGAATGACAAAATAATTATCAGTACTTGTGTTATTCAACAGGTCAATTAGAAAAACAAATGAAACACAGTTTGTGGGTTTTTTCTTTCCCCACAGTCCTGGGATTTCCTTCAACGTGAATGTCGGATCCACTACAGAATGAATAGATAAATAAATAAATAAAAGATGAAAGCCGTCGGTCTCCTCGGTGCACTTTGATCCACGAGGAAAGTCACACGGGGAAACCAAGCGTGTGAGGCGCCTTATTAATATCTCATCAGTGGGTTTTTCTGCTGATCGGAGGTTAAACTGCTGCTCAGATGTCGGCGGCATCGCAGATATTTACAACACTCTGATTACTGCTTCACCCTCTGGAGAGCCACATTCTCATTTCGTCCGACTTGTAGAGTTCACCGGGAAAAAAAAACAAAAAAACCAACCCCAACAACTCTATATATATGGTGATATTGTGCTGCGTGTACAATTTAGTTTGCTTTGCAGGAAAACACCAGATTACATTTGGGGTTGTTGTTTTTTTTTGCACCACAAGAGCAGGAAAGTGTGGCCCGCTATGAGACATCAAGTCAAGATGCATCTGAAATCAGGTTTCTATCTGACGTGGCGCGTCAGTTTCCCCAGGATGTAAACGCACACGAACCCCCCGCGGTGAGGCGGCAAAATCAGCTCGATATAAAGTGGCTATGGATTTTTTTTTTAATGCTGTTGGTGTTGCTCATCAAAACGAGTTTAATCTTCACGGAAAGCTGATTTGTGATGGAATTCCCCGACGCTGACATCAGGATCGTAAAGGAGATTTCAACCACTGGTGTTTCCGCGAGATCTAGTCAGGTGTGCCGTGGGAAATTATCCAATTTCACATTTTTTTCTAAAAAAACATTTGCTCTCACAGCCGCAGTGTGTTGCAGAGTAATCATGTATAAATACTCTTCGCCACTAGAGGGCAGCACAGAACTTTGCTGTTGAAATCGAAAGTGACAGACGTCAGTGTGGTTCATCTCCACCTCCTGCTACCATCTTGTATCAAAGTACTGTGTCAGTGACAGTGATGGAGAAGTTTTTGAAAAGGAAGAATGTGAACCAGGATCTCAGCTCTTCATCCATCAGGTCCAGGTTTCACACTGAGGGAGTCACTATTAAAAAAAGAAGAAATTGGGAAATACAATTTTTCTGTATTTATTTGATTCCTGTTGATAAAACATTGATGAGAATGCCTTTATATTGTTAATAGAGGCTACAGAGTTTCACATTTTAACATTTTCAGGTGGTGTGTGCCTGCAGATTTTCCCAAAGAAAAAAGTGTTCCTTGGCTCAAAAAAGGTTGAAAAACACTGGCCTAGAAGAACTCCCTCAGTGGCTTGTTCTTCATCAAACAGGTGCAAAACTCAATGTGCTCAAACCAAATTCTGCCTAAAAACCGTGGTACATATTCTACGTCAGGGCCCACATGTGATGGAATCGCCCGAAATCGTATGAGAACGCCAGGCGAGCAACGGCCTTAACGGTTCCCTCAGGAGCTATTTACAAGAGCCCAATGGAGGAGAGACACAATTAAAACAGTTAAAGTATAAAAACAGGCGTAAGGTTGCTGGTAAAGGTTGATCCAAACAAGCAGAATGCTCGTCTCTCCTCTCGCCACGCATTTCAAACTAAAAGCCTTCTGGTGGACGGGCAGAACAAGACGGATCCTTCATCTCCTCACATGCACGGGGCCTCCTTCTGCCGTCACGGAACAAACGGAAAGAAAACACAGCCTGCAGGGCGAGAGCGTCTTCACAAGCCAGTCTGACAACAGCTGCAGGAAACAGCCGGGAACAAGAAGAAGAAGAAGAAGAAGAAGAAGAAGAAACTCCGGATGAGAAATCAAGGCAGGAGAAAGAAAGTGAAATCAACACGACAATCAAAGCGCATCGACCACTGGAAGGAACAAATCCACTTTCCAGTTCGGTTCTTTTTTTAATATGCCGCCTCCTCTCATATGTCAATAAAGCAACGGAAGAGCGAAAACACAACGAGGCGCTTTAGTTCCCTTGAGCCACGCCGGCGTGTATATGAGACTTCCAGTGGCCGTTTGAGTTGTAGGGAGATGAGAAATGGAAAAGCAATCTTCTCACAGCTGCTCCGAAATATATGGAACTGCGGCAGGAGCAGTAACTTACAGGCCATCAGCCGGCCTGTAAAAGTTACGACCGGGAGCGATCCAGGCATGCAGTTTAACAAGCACCTCGTCAAAAAAAAAAAAAAAAAAGGTCCGTCTGCGACCGGTAACGGCAGAAACAAAACGTAGCGGCGTCTGAGGTGGAGGCGAGTCTGAACTCCACCATTACCATAGAAAAATCAACGCGTTGCCAGAGTTGCGGTGTGAATGCGGAACTTTTCGGAAACGTCGTCATGGAAACAGGGCCTCTATATATCTCTCTATATATATCGTGCATATTTGGTAAAGAAGTACATCACATCTCAATGATTTTTCTGGATTTATTTATAAAAAAAATTTGCACTAAAACCATGGTTTAAAAAAAAAAAAAGTTTTATGGCGCTGGTGCAGCCGGTGGAAGTGAATAACAACACGTTCCATTCAAGACGTAAAAAAAAAAAAAGATCCTAAAAACTGCCATATCTAAAAATGAACACGGCCCCACGTGTGCAAACAGAGAAGCTCCACAGTGCACCAGGAATAAATGACTTCCTTTTAGAACGGGATTTTCTTCCTCGACAAACGTTTCTGGGAACTTTCGGCGTTCGCCGGGTTTTTTTGGCAGATAAACGTTGCCAAGAAATTGTTTTTCTCCATCAGAAGTCTCGGCTTCCGTCTTTTCCGTCCCTCCTGGGAAATCTGCCTGCCTCGCAGAGAGTCACATGACGATCGACGCCGCGCTCCGTGTGTCACATGCATCGCATCCACCAGCTTCCTGCTCGCATGGGAATCGAATTAAAACCGAAAAACAAAAACAAAAACAAAAAAAAACCCAACAAATGCTGCCCGATTCGTGGAAAATTACATTTCGTACAAGCTTGCAAATTATTTATCACGGGAAATGATGAACTACAAAATTAATATTGAATTAATTATTGAGCAGCTCCGGGAAGAAGTCACACTCTGGTGTTTCTGCTCAGAAACAATCCCTTCAAAGTAAAGGCCGCGTTCACGCGACATTTCAACTGAAAACACAAAAAAGTGTCGCTTTTTCCACAGAAACTCTGAAAACGATGTCGTTACCATGCCAGGCCACGTGGCGGCGCTGTTGTTTGTCTTCATGATGAAACACACGCTCGAGAAGAATACGCAACAAACAAACTATTTACTACTACCGTAGCCGCATTTAAAAAAAAAAAAGTTGCACCCCCCTATTTCCACAAGGTGGCAGCATTTTCACAAACCAACATATTCGGTGGCGCCTGGTGCCGTTGTCGTGGAAACGGATCCCAAAATAAGAAGAAAGTTTTAGTTTCATTCAACAACGTTGTTGAGTAAACATGGCCGAAGACTTAAGGCAACAAATGCAAGATGAGAGAATAAAGTAAAAATGATTAAAAGCTCCTTTTTACAGTTGTCTAAATATCAAAGAGAAAAACTTAAAGTAACAACCAATAACGTCACAATGACAGTGAACGGCCTTCGAGAAGCTCGCGTTCATTCAGCTCTTCATAAAAGCCGTTATTTTATACCTGCTGCTCAATGAGAACGTAAACAGAAGTCGAAAGCAGAATTTTTTTTTTTTGACTTTTATTAAAGTAACTCAACAAACAAAACCAGACACCACTGCCTCTTTCAGGCTCTTTCCTGGTCTCTGTGTCTCCCAGCCGGTCACGATGGCGAAGGCGGCGGCCCGGTCCAGGAGGGCGGCGGCCCGGTCCAGGAGGGGGGGCGGCCCGGTCCAGGAGGGCGGCGGCCCGGTCCAGGAGGGCGGCGGCCCGGTCCAGGAGGAAGCGGCCCGGTCCAGGAGGGGGGGGCCCGGTCCAGGAGGAAGCGGCCCGGTCCAGGAGGGGGGGCGGCCCGGTCCAGGAGGGCGGCGGCCCGGTCCAGGAGGAAGCGGCCCGGTCCAGGAGGGGGGGGCCCGGTCCAGGAGGAAGCGGCCCGGTCCAGGAGGGGGGCGGCCCGGTCCAGGAGGAAGCGGCCCGGTCCAGGAGGGGGGCGGCCCGGTCCAGGAGGGTGGCGGCCCGGTCCAGGAGGAAGCGGCCCGGTCCAGGAGGGGGTGACCCAGTCTAGGAGGGGGGCGGCCCGGTCCAGGAGGAAGCGGCCTGGTCTAGGAGGGTGGCGGCCCGGTCCAGGAGGAGGCGGCCCGGTCCAGGAGGGGGCGGCCCGGTCCAGGAGGAAGCGGCCCGGTCCAGGAGGAGGCGATGGCGGTGGGGGTAAGTGGGAGAGAGGTGATTAAGCCCCTGATAGGATTCAGGTGTGCTGCCTCACCTCTCCGCCCACAAAGGAGAAGCTGCCAAACACGGGGGGGGCGACAGGCAGGGGGAGACACTGAGACCAGGTGGGAGTCTGAGAGAGTCACTGGTGTCTGTGGTATGACTTTGGAGTTTGGTTTGTTGATTTACTTCAATAAAAGAATTATGGACTTTGGACAGTGTGTCTCTGCGCTTCTGAGATGAGACGATGAGACAGTGTGTGAGGACATGAGACAGGGGTGAGGTTGGGTTTGGGTGGAGGCTGGTTGGGTTTGGGTGGAGGCTGGAGAAGCACTGGGCCGGCAGCTCCAGTTGGGATCTTAGGAACACCTAAAGAACTTGGTGATGCGCTGCCACAGGGATTTCTTCTTCTTTATCTTGGGGTGCATCTTCTCGTTCCAAACCGCCAGCATGTCGTTCAGCCGTTGGGAAATCTTCATGGTCTCCACGAGGCTTGACTCCATTTTTCTCTTCAGGTCTTCGACCGTTTGGATGAGCTCAGACCTCTCCCGGTTCCAGCTGGACCGTTCCGTCTCCAGCTCCTCCGAGATCACCTCGGCAGTGCGCTTCATTGCAGAAAGGGTTTCCTCCTGTTGGGCCAGGAGGCGCGACCTCTCGCTCTCAAACTGGCTTCTTTCTTCACGCTGATCTTTGTGGACTTTCTCCAGGGTTGTGGTCAGTGTCGCAACCTGGCTAATGGTTTGAGCCAGGGCGTTCTCAGTCGCAGACCGAGTCAAGCTCTCAGTCTCGACGGCCACTTTCAAGTGGTTAATGGTTTTGGAGGTTTCATCTTGAAACTTGTCCATCTCTTCTTTTGTCTCAAGCAGGACTGCCTGTGCTTCTTCCAACTCCTTTTCTTTACAGTCCAACTGTTCCCTCATGTTTTGGGCTTCACTGAGGAGCAGAGCGTTTTCTGCCTGCCGTTTGGCAGCTCTTCTTTTCTTCTTTTTCAACAGCCGATTGAAGTGCAGTTTCTGCCTTTGCATTAAATCTGGTGGCGGCTCCAGCCCAAACGGCGACATTGGCGCTGCTACGGATTTCGTCATTGGATCTCCATGCCTCATGTCAGCTGCTGCTTCTGAACATTTTGGTCCAGAACTCTCGGGGTCCTGATGCTCATGCATGAGGGAGGATCCAGTCACAACAGTGGAACCTTTATGCTTTCTCTTCCCGCGTCGTTTTTTTCTCGACTTGGCGACTTTGTCCCCAAGTCCGGAGCTGTTCATGTCCTCCTTGAGGACAGAGGCTTGCTCTGAATGGGGTTGAAGCATTGTGGTTTTTGAATCTCGAAGTGAAGTAGAAATTTTTCTTGCTCGGTTGATGCTTTCAGGATCTCTGACAATTCTAGTCTGGCAGGACGGGACTGAGTGCAGCTGATACACCTTCAACTGATCAAAGCACACTTGAACAAGACATCAAAGCACGATGAGCGATGTCATAAGAGCTGGTGAGAAACTTCAATGATGTTAGCTATGACAAAAAGATCAAAGCAAGATTTGCAGGAAGTGTGCAGGAGATCAAGACAGGAAACACTGTTGTTGTTTTCAACTCAATTTCAATAAATGGAACTTTTGGTTGTACATCCTGCTGAAACAAAATTTTACTTTAATTTTCTACGTCAATATAAGAAATACCAATATTCAAATCAAATTCTGTTATCAGCCATAATGAATAGGATTGCCAACAGGTCAGGCAATGTTGCTTTAAATACTCATCACTTAATTGTGTAATTGGTAACATAAATAATTGCGACACGTTTCAATAGGTGTGTGTTGGAAAATAAATATGTCCTCGAATCAAAGTAAAGCAGAGCTGCGACGTCTCACACCTGAATTAAAAAGTCACATTTCACTTTAAGATCACTTGGAGATCTTAATATCGAAGAATCACGTCAGACTTGAAAGACTTTTAGACAAGCTTGTAATTCTCACACCTTTTACCAGTGGCGGCTGGCGAGACATTTCTTAGGTGGGTCTCTTCATCATTATCTGACTCAAGGTTGGTCCTGAAAGAAATGCATAAATTACAAACCACTATAACGATGTGGAAAAAAAAAAGATCACATTTCTAGAATCCTGTTGATGTTTGTTCACTAAAGTTTTCCCTATAGAGTCTGCATCCTTTAAATAAACATGGTTTAAATGGACAGAAGGTGTCAGTGGGATGATTTCCATAACTTGTTTTCTTTAATATGTACAAATCGCTTCATGCATATGATAATTTACAGCCTATTATTAATGCGTGTTTATAAAACGACCTTCAGTAGACACAGTTTGAGGTCCCGTCTTCAACCAGGAGCAGTTTATTCTCTATTTATACACTTTCTCTTTTTTTTCTGCATTCGACCCTCGTCAGATCTTTAACGAATGAGCGTAAAGAAACACAACAAGCCTTTTTTTTTTTGTAATTCAATTTAAAGCTTCTTCTTTTAATATTAAATACATCATCTCCTATAAACATTTATTCACATAGAAAAGCGAGTATGTACACTGGAGTGCTATCGTACAGGGAAGCCTTCCTCTGATTGTCGCAGCGTCGCCGTCACACCAGTTCTTCAATACGAGTTACAATACGAGGAGAAAAGGATTGAAGCTTATTGCTGAGCAACACGTCACAAATGCTCACATTTCCATGTTGTCGTATGGACTTTTTTTTGTTCATTATTTTTTTTGAAACTGCAACATCTATTGGGGCCGATTTGGAGAAATTCACACGACGAGAACCTGCCAGACGTCTTCGTCTTCGCCGACCTCGGCTGCTCGTCACTCCTCCACTTTGGATTTCTTCTTGGCGGTTCGGGGTCTGCTGGTTTCCGGCTCCGCTGGTTCTGGCGAGCCCGGCGGGTCGGAGGGGGGGCTGGGGGCGGCGTCCACGTCCGGGTCGGACGGGCTTTTGGAAACTCCTGGAAGCAACAGCAGAGGAGGCTCATGCTAGCCGACCGGATCTCGCCTGGTTTTTAAATCGTTAAGCCTGGCTCGGGCGCATGTTTCCACGGCAACGCTTCAAGCGAGAACGCTTTGTTTTTGTGCTTTCGTTTCAGAAAAGTTTCGCGTTGCTATGGCAACATGTTGAAAAACGTTCACATGGACGCGAATTTCCGTGTTTCTGCCGTTGGTATTGTTTGAAGCATTTTTTATCTCTGCAGTATGTGTGTGTGTGTGTGTGTGTGTGTGTGTGTGTGTGTGTGTGTGTGTGTGTGTGTGTGTGTGTGTGTGGCGTCATTACAAAAACAAACAATAGCACCAACTCGTGTCCTGGCATGCTTACTCCGTCATTTTCAAAATGTTGCCGTGTAAACATGAAACTTTTAGAAAACCAAAACGCAAAAAAAAAACCATAGGCATTTTCACTGGAAACGTGTAAACGGGGCTTTATTCTGTCTTGAAGCAGCGTTTCAACATTTCAACCGGACAGTTTATTTCTCGCTTCAAACGTTTTTCGGAAATACATTCCGCCGAACTGTTTCAGAACGTTGTCGCCATGTTGGTCCGGTTTTAGCTGCGGGAGCCGACAGCCCCGAGCGGTGTGTTCAGGGGCATCACGTAACTCCGCCCTCTGACACGTTAGCGAGCGGCGGGGTTCGTGCGGTAGCGAGGCTACGGGATAAACATGATTAAAATATGACTGACTGGAATATGCATGCACAGCGCACGGCAGGGCGGAAGTTTCGGCACAGACGAACCAAAACGTCATTTTGTTCGGCAGGACAAAGACCTTCCCGTTCTGATGGAGGGTGAATCAACCTTTAGGCTTCATTTCATATTAAAAATTATATTGGGGGGGGGAAAAAAAGGATCATTTTGACCCTCAGATTTCTCTGCAGACTCCCTGAAGCTCTCTGGCGCCCCCCACAGGAGAAATCTCTCCCCACGAATCAAACCTTGGACCTGATTAAAAGTGTCTTCTTGAGTTCAGCAGATGTCAGAGTTTTACTGTTGAAATTGTGCAATAAATCAAATTTAAACCGCTCAAACTTTTCCCAGAGAGCGTAGGAGGTTTCACCTTTCCAGAGCTTCTCCACACGGACAGATGGTTCCGTGCTCCTCACGTTCCTTCTCATTTCCATAAAGGGATTCACGTTTCCACGAGTGAAGGAGACGCACCGAGTCAGCGGACGGTTGTGAAACGCAGCAGGTAAATAATGTGAAGGAAACCAAACCGTGTCCTTTGTCCATTTGACCACTGACTCCATTCGTCGTTGAGAAAATACAGTAAACGAGCCAGAGGTGGACTCCTGTTCTGGCCTCGGCTCATATATTCAATATTCAAGAGACATTTCCAAGTCTGGAACGAGGGATGACTCTCCGGTTCAACGGAGAGAAGAGAGGCGGAGGCTGTGAAACCTGTCATCATCTTCACTGGACCTCTCAGAGTTCACGTGCAAGCGAGAGGAACAGCTCATGTGGACTTTCTCCGGTTTTACACACACACGCCGCCGTCACCGTTAATTAAAGATGGTGGCCGCCCCCACGGCGCCGGGTGCGTCGTACCTGCTGGCAGCTGGATGTTCCTGTTGTAGCTGGCGGCCGACGACATGGCCTGCCCCAGAGCCTGGTTGGTGCCCAGCGGGGCGCCGGGGCTTCTGGCGGCGGACGACGACTGAGGCTTGGATTTGGAGTCTTTCCCCGGCTTGGTCCACACGACGCCGTCGCTCACCTGCAGGGCGGCGCCCATCCGCTGAGCCATGTCCATCAGCTGTGGGCAGAGGGCGGAACGCAGACGTTGGGTTATTCACCTCCGACAAGGGGGGGGGGGGGGGGGGGGAACTCAAAGGCCTCATTCACCAGCTTGTGTCTGTGGTTTCATTACGAAAGCGAGCAGCGACGCCACCTGGTGGCCTGGCGCGCTAACTGCACTGTTTTCTGTGAGAAACAAACTTCATTTTCAAAAGTTTGCTGAGTGAACGAGAAACTTTCCTTAAACGAAAAAGCAAAAACAAAAGAGTTTTCGCTCGAACATTTGCGTAAATATGGATGTGATCATATTCTAGTAATAATTTAGTCTTTAAAATTAGAGAGAAGTTAGTTCTGGCTGATTAGTGGATGACAGATCCAGATTTATCAGTGTATAATTGTAGGAAAGGGGAAGTGGAAATGGTAAATTATCCAAACAGGAAGTTGTGAACTCTGAGTGACTTCTTTTTATTTAAATTATAACTAAACACAACCGGATAGGAAAGTATGAAAGTACTTACATACTTGAATAAATAAGAGGAGATAGACTAATAAAACTCTCAATGAATGTTTCTGTTGTTTTGCCCCTGATTTCAGAGCAGAAGTGGAAAAAATCAGTCGTAATACAGTATCCAAAAGTACTGCTTGATCACAGTAATTAAGAGTCAGAAGAGTATTAGAAATGTGTGTGGAAGTACAACGACTGATCCACTGCTGAAACTATTCAATTCAGTTAAACATAATACTGATAACAGTACAAGTGGCCTCGCCCACTACTCAGTTACAGTAATGTACTGAGTTACTTCCAGGTATCGGAGGCTGTGAATTACCTCGGGATCGAACTCGTAGCCGCCGCTGCCGCTGCCGTCCCGGAGCACGTTGACCTTCCGCTCCATCTCCTGGTACTGATCCAGAGCCGCCTTCTGGTCCCCGTGGTTGTAGAGGAAGATGGCGAAGTTCAGGTTCACCAGGGGGTTGGACCTGCGGGGGGTGGAGGAGGTGCAGGAGGTGCAGAAGGTGCAGGAGGTGCAGAAGGTGGAGGAGGTGGAGAAGGTGCAGGAGGTGCAGGAGGTGGAGATGCAGGAGGTGGAGAAGGTGGAGGAGGTGGAGAAAGTGGAGGAGGTGGAGAAGGTGCAGGAGGTGGAGAAAGTGCAGGAGGTGGAGAAGGTGGATGAGGTGCAGGAGGTGCAGGAGGTGGAGGAGGTGCAGGACGTGGAGAAGGTGCAGGAGGTGGAGAAGGTGGAGGAGGTGGAGAAGGTGCAGGAGGTGGAGGAGGTGGAGAAGGTGCAGGAGGTGGAGAAGGTGGAGGAGATGGAGAAGGTGCAGGAGGTGGAGAAGGTGGAGAAGGTGGAGGAGGTGGAGGAGGTGGAGAAGGTGCAGGAGGTGAAGATGCAGGAGGTGGAGAAGGTGGAGAAGGTGCAGGAGGTGGAGGAGGTGGAGAAGGTGCAGGAGGTGGAGATGCAGGAGGTGGAGAAGGTGGAGAAGGTGCAGGAGGTGGAGAAGGTGCAGGAGGTGGAGAAGGTGGAGGAGGTGCAGGAGGTGGAGAAGGTGGAGGAGGTGCAGGAGGTGGAGAAGGTGCAGGAGGTGGAGAAGGTGGAGGAGGTGCAGGAGGTGGTGAATGTGGAGAAGGTGCAGGAGGTGGAGAAGGTGGAGAAGGTGGAGAAGGTGGAGGACACAAGATCACATCACATTGCATCACAGTGGCCACAAATGACCATTTAGTGGCCTAAAATGACTAATTCATGGCCTGATTGTAGTATTTTGTGGCCACATGATAGTATTTCATGGACACATATTAGTATTTTATGACCTCAAATTACTTCTTCATGGTCTCAAATTACTATTTCATGACCAGATTATAGTATTAGTGTCCTCATTACTATGTAATTGTAATTGTACTCTATAGGATTTTGTGACCTCATTAGCATTTCATGGCTACTCTATAAGGGTTTTATGAACTCAAATGACCATTTTCCTGGACTCAAATTACAAGTCTGCGGCCTCAAATAACTATCTTGCGGCCCCAGTTTGCAGTTTTATTTCCATGTGTTGGGTTCGGGTACAGGTCGGGTGATACTGAAGGAAAGACTGAGGTTCTCACTGGTCGATGGCGGCGGCCTGCTCGTACGCTCTGGTGGCGTTCTCCACGTCCTCCAGGTTGGTCAGAGCCACTGGGGGGCAACGACGACAGACAGGAAGTTGTGAGGAACATTCAAACACGGCTTTTAAATCGGTCAACGTGTGGAACCAGAGACGATGGTGAGATCGTTACTTGAGAAAGTACTATTGTAGTAAAAAACAAATCGCATCATGTTTCCTGCCGGCTTTCTTTGGAATTTCATTTTTCCACCTCATAAATTTAAATAGATTAAAATATCTGCATTAGTTTCATGCTATGCATGTTTTTATTCCATTCTATTATAATGAATCTATTTCCACTCGTGTTTAATTTGCACCATGTAATCCAATCGGCTACTTTGCGTTTTCTTTCCAACGCTCCTCGAATTGAAATATATTGAAGGTTTCAAATACGTCGTTTTTTTGAGTTTTTGCTTCAGAAAAGTTTCCCGTTTACACAGCAACGCACTGAAAACAATGTTTGTGTGAAAACATTGTAAACGGGGGGGGGGGGGGGGGGGGGGGAAACTGAGTATTTCGCAAACTTTTATTAACTTTAATTAATTTTTTTTACAAGTACGGGATATTTACTCAAAATTAAGTACAATCGCTGAATGACAAATTTGAAGTAAACCATCGATCTGATTGCTTTAATCAGCGTCCATGGAAACGGGACGATCTGATCCGAACGCAGTCGTTTCCCCACATAAAACGAGTAAAACACGTGACGAGGCTTGAGAGCGGAATTCTGCAGAATACAGAGGATTCAGTGCAGAGAAACTCCACCCTGGCTTCTGGGGTTTCTCTGCCTGCCCGGGGGGGGGGGGGGGGGGTTGTGCACCTGCCAGCAGCATGTAGAGCTCCCCCATCCGAGGGTTGAGGTTGATGGAGGCGCTGAGGAAGTGGAAGGCGGAGGCGTACTGCTGCATGGTGAGGTGCACCAGGCCCAGGTTGTACAGAACCTTCCAGTCGAAGGGCGACAGGTAGTGGGCTCGCTTCAGGCAGCTGATGGCCTGTGGGGACAGACGCAGGGGGGACGTCGGCACTGAGCGGCGAAGGGCCTCCATAATGTATGATATAGTATAATATATGAGGAGGAGGAAGAACATCGGAGGCGCCGGGAGGCGGTGCCGAGGAGGATTTATGATGTGGCCGAGACGTATGGGACGAATTAAATGACAACACAGGCGGGTGTTAATATTGTGTGTGTGTCAAATTGATTGGTTAGAGAGAGAGAGAGAGAGAGAGAGAGACAGACAGACAGACAGACAGAGAGAGAGACAGAGACAGACAGAGAGAGAGAGAGAGAGAGAGAGAGAGAGAGAGAGAGAGAGACAGAGACAGACAGAGAGGGAGACAGAGATCTAAAAACACTAGATTGTCAAAAATTGGTCAGAATTTGACCCCCGACATTAATGCATCTGTGGAGGTCACATGACGCAACACCTTTCACAATAAAACCACGAGTCCAGCTTATGTGAAGTGATACTTTAGACACGTAAACTCAAAAAACATTTCCAGATGATGACAAATTGTTTTAATCCTGAATAAAAATACGATATCCAGATACAGATATTGTGGGGTTTTTTTTGTAAATATAATATCTGATTCACTTTAATATGTATATTTCAGAATAGACTGGCGAATTCTTGCAGTTACAAAAGGATCAAAAGAAGGAAATACTTTGACATTTGTCCATATCTGCAGTTTAACATGTTACGTTTGACTTGTTGGCCCTCCAGAGGTCAGATCAGGTTGATGTGGCCCCTCAACTGAAATCAGTTTGACGCCCCTGCTATATACACTCTCTCACACACACACACACACACAGTCTCTCTCTACTCACAGCCACGTATTTCTTCTTGCCGAAGAAGCACATGCCGATGTTGTTCCAGAGGGGGGGGCTCTCCGGCACGGCGCACGCTGCCACCCGGTACTTGTTCATGGCCACGTCGAAGTCCCCGTGGGTCTGCATCATGCTGCCTGCCGCCAGGATGGCCTGCCACCGCAACACAAACCAACCGTTACCGGGGGGCACTGAGGCCAGACGAACGTGCCGACGTCTGATCCCGGGTCAGATTCTACGTCCCACTCCGACGGTCCAGCTCCCCAACGTACCTTGTAATTGTTGGGGTCAAAGGTCAGGGCGTTTCCAAGGTGTTCAAAAGCTTTCTGGTATTTCCCAAGCTGGGAAAAAACAAACAAACAATGTTGGTTGGGAACGTCTCACACACACTTCTTCCACATCTCTCTCTCTCTTTCTCTCCACACACACACACCTACACACACCCAGCTGTATATAGGT